>NW_022318936.1:0-4296 GCF_002776525.5 Piliocolobus tephrosceles
GAGGCTGAGGTGGGCAGATCACATGAGGTCAGGAGTTCAGGACCAGCACTCTAGCCTGGGTGACAAGGCGAGACTCCGTCTCAAAAAAAAAGTTAATTTGGAATAAGGTTTGGGGAATAGTAAAATTAATGATTCAAGGTAATGTAATAAGTTAGGGAGGCATATTAGATTCTCTAAGGTAATTACTAAAACAATATAGGATTTAAAAAGTAAGAAGCTAATAGTGGAGGGAAAAATTGATATTAAAGAATATTAGATTGCTTAATATCATTAACCATCAGTGAAATATAGATCAAAGCCACAGTAAAATATTAATTACCTCACACCTGTTAGGAGGCTATTTTTTTAAAAAAAAATAACAAATGTTGGCAAGGCTGTAGAGAAATTGGAGCCCTTGTGCACTGTTGGTGGGAATGCCAAATGATGCAGGTGCTATGCAAAACAACTCTGGTCATTCGGGAAAATGAAAAATCTGGGATTGCTACCTTTAAGATTTATAAATCTGGCACATTGGGGGTTACCATGTGGAGAGAGTTGTTAGTGAATGAAGCCGTTCAGAAAAGCAGAGCTAATGGATGGAAAGAAAGTCTGAATTCTAATACCATCATTTGAACCCCTAGATCCATCCATGCTTGAAGTCCTTCAATTTTCAGTTATACAAGCAGATACATTCCATTCTTGGCTTAAAGCAGTTTGAAGGAGGTTTCTGTCATTTGCTATCTCAGAGTGATAGGTATACCCAATATGTACTGAATATTTAAAAATTGTTTAGATATAACATAAATAGATTATCAGCTATAATATAAAACAAGTTAATTCACAGACATGAGCATTTGTTGAATCTTACCAAAGATTTTTTTTTTCTTTTTTTTTTAGACAGAGTCTCACTGTCGCCCAGGCTGGAGTGCAGTGGCATAATCTCTGCTCACTGCAACCTCCACCTCCCGGGTTCAAGCAATTCTCCAGTCTCAGCCTCCCAAGCAGCTGGGACTACAGGCACATGCCACCATGCCTAGCTAATTTTTGTACTTTTAGTAGAGATGGGGTTTTACCATATTGGTCAGGCTGGTCTTGAATTCCTGACCTCAGGTGATTCACCCGGCTTGGCCATCCAAAGTGCTGGGATTACAGGTGTGAGTCACTACACCCGGCCTTACCAAACATTCTTTGCCTAGGAATGTCAATTAAATTCAAGTCTAAGACTACTTTGTCAATGGAAGAGAAAAGAACCAGAGGTAGTTACTCTCAGAATATTCTGATACTGAGTGAGGTGGAACTTTCCAGTAATTCAATTAAAATTGAAATTCAATTCATTGAATGCGCCGGAAATTTGAAATGCAGTATTTCCTCCTGGTTGGGAAGTTATACTAGTATTAATTCTCTGCTCCTACCTTCCACCCACTTTCTGCACAATCACACACACACACACACACACACACACACACACAACTTTCTTCCAATTCAAAATCACTGGCCAGTGACCACATAGGTTACTCACTATGTTTGTTTTGAAAGATATATTTTTTGGCAAAGATAAAACACAGGCATTCTTATACAAATACGTTAACTGACTAATATTAGGTGAGTGCTCTAAAGAAAATAACGTTTTACATAAAGACACATACACATTTAACATACTGATTTCAAGCCACTAGAATCATCTTTGGCACACGGAAAATTGAGGGGTTTTTGGTGGGAAAGGTGTTTGTAAAAATGTTCTGAAAATCTAATTACAATTAGAATCAAAACACTGGATGGCTTCTAAAATATTATTTCCCTAAATAATTACTTAAATATTTTCTTTCTTTTACTTTAATATTTTCTAAAGTATTAATACTTCCACAAAAAATTTTAATTACTTATTAGGTATAATGATAATCTCAATTTTTGTAACTCTATTTCCAAAAGAACGCAATTCAATCACCTATCCTTTTCAACAGCCAACTTTTCTAAAAAGTCACATTAAGCAATGCCATTTTCCTATGAATGTTTTATTTCTGTGTAATAAAATACATCCATTTGAAAACATTTACTCATGTGTAACCCATATAAAGTTTAGAGTCCAACAGGGTTTTTAAAATAAGTTTTTTATATTTAGTCAAAATGTGTCAATTTCCTTTAATTATACAAAATGGGTCAAGTTGAAAGTAAGACAAATTAATGTAAACTTTTTTGAAGAATCAGTGGGATTAACAGCCTTGTAACTATTCTAATATACACCAAACTATACCGATATTGTGAAACTAAGTAGATCTATGTACATGAATTATGCTGAAAAGTGGTATTTCTAAAAAATATTTACTGAGCTTCTTGAACGTTCACGGATTTGAATTACACTCACTTTTAGCAGTTAATAAAACAGTACTCTTAATGAGAACATGTTGAAATCAGAAAATCCTAGTAAAATGTCAACTAGAAACATACAGGACCATATAAAGTTTTAAATAAGATTTAGCATAATCTTACAGATTACAAATGTAGCACTGAGATATTAAAATGCATATAAGAGCAGAAATAAAAACAATACCCTTTTTAGTTGCTGTTCTTTTAAGCTTCTCACTGTCCTTGCAGGCTCAGAAATGAAGTTTTTATAGTTTTCACATATATTCATCCGAGACTGGGCCACTTGCATTGTTCCCTCGAGAAAAGATTTCCAAACGGGATACATGCTCCTAAATTCAAAGAGGGATAGAAAAGCATTAGCAGGGAACAGTAAGAAAAAGTTGGCTAACCTTTTGCTCACAGGGTAGCACTAACAGAACACATGAATGTCTTCTTTAAAGTATTTAACCTGGCTTATAGGCAATATTTCAGCACACATAAGAAGCAACATGGCATATACTCTATTCCTCTTATTGCTCAGCAATAGGGAGTTTTGATTCATTAGCTATTCTTGACAATGGAGTAAAGTGCTACAAGAATTACAAAGCTCACGCTATAAAAATCAGTGAATATTTCAGACTCTCCAAGTCTTTTGCTGTCACAAGGTCATAATTATGAATATCAAGTTTTATTACTTCATTAAAGTATTTTCCTAATTTTACTGATAAGGTAACTGAGGCCCAGAGAGATTTTAAAGTATCACTTTGGGTCACATGAGAGGAAGGTGGCACTACTGAGATACAAGACGAAGACTGGGTACCTCTATATATAGTATATTGTCTTTCAATGACATCATATTACTCAAAACTGATGTGGCTGGAAAAATATATCATGAACAACTGTTTACGTGCATGCAAAGTCTATTCTGTCTGACAAAATAAATCTATAATATTGTTTGCTCAATATCTGTCTTCCTGTTATAACAATGCTTAGCATCACACTGTGCTTTGGATTCATTCTAAGCAAGTCCCATCTCCTTTGCTTGATAAATGTGCTCAGCAATCTCAGTCAAGTCAAGGAATTATTAATCCTTTGCTTTTTCTAGCCAATTTCCTCTTCAACCTTCTTTCCTACTTGCTAAAAATTCTAGCATGCTCCTATACTATTTATAAACACAATCGATAACTTATAACAATGGTAGTGCTTTATTTTTTAAATGAGTCCTTAAAGTGAAATTTTGATATATTATAATATTCCTCTTCTGAGATTTTCCTTTTGTGGGAAATCCATACAGATTTTCAACATGTGGGACCACATGCTATACAGAATGCTCACTGTGGTCAACAGATGACAGTGTAAAAGAAAAGGAAAAATGCCTGAGTCCCTATCTTATTTAGAAGTAAAGAAAAAAACTTGATAAACTATGGTTTTCAACCATGGAGTCTTACAAATTAGTTCATGTAACGTACCAGATGAATCAGTTTAGATGGAAATAGTCATTATTTAGGCAGAGGTGTATCACTATCCCTTTGGAAAGATTCAGTGTGTTGCACAAGCAAAAACTGTCAGCATAAAAGCACTGATGAAGTTAAGAACAGCAAAATGAATGCCCTCCATGGCCTCACTGCATAACAACCAATGGAACTTGCAATGTAAACTCACCACAGGCTCTCCCTTCTAAGCAGTTCCAACAATTGATTTACTTGAAGAATGTACTGAGAGAAAAATTCAGTACTACGATTTGTAGCTACTAATTTATACTTAAAAGATGAGTTTTTAAAGCAGATTCAAAATAGTAGAACAGTATATTAACAAACTTGTTAAATATTCAGATTGAAGTACACAGAGAAAAAAGGGTGGAAAACAGAAAATGCTAAAAAAGGAGAAAAGACATATGAACAGAGGCAAAAGGTCTAACAGCCAAAAGGTCATAAATGGGAGTTAAATAGAATTATCTTGCTAGAAGATTTTTAT
>NW_022318937.1:0-5202 GCF_002776525.5 Piliocolobus tephrosceles
TGGGGAGTTATACCTGATATAAATGATGAATTGATGGGTGCTGACGAGTTGATGGGTGCAGCACACCAACATGGCACATGTATACATATGTAACAAACCTGCACGTTATGCACATGTACCCTAGAACTTAAAGTATAATAAAAAAAATAAATAAACATACTGATTTTAACAAATAACTGATTAACACATATTTTCCTGGGACTTCTCTTTTTTTACTTTACTCTGTATTTTCACTCTTAAATATAATGAAAAGTATTTGTACATCCTGGCAGAGTTAAGATAACTTTATAATACTTTGTTACAGTTTAATAGCCTTAAAATATGACTTACCTTTTTTGGTTTTATTATTCAATTTTTAAATGCATATGCTTTATTATGCTTTAAATTTGTAAACCAAAGCCATAAGAAAAGCAAACTCTTCTCTCTAGTGGATTAGAGAGGTAAGCATCAATGTGAAGTAATAACATATCCATGTATATTCATATAAGTTTTTTTAACCTATAAAAATGTACAAATCTAATTAACAAGCAACAGAATACTAACAGGAACACTTGGAAAATGATCAAGTGGTGTTTGTATTTTAAGTGATAGAAGTGGAGATAATGGAGAAGAATGAGCTAACTTATGCTCCTATCATGACTTTGTTGAGTGAAAGCAACCATCTTTGGAGTAATTTGGAAGGCACTGTGAGATGCTACAAATGCATTATGGAATCCATCTTTGGATACTTGCTTTATGGCAAGGCCAAAGGGATGCTGCAGAAAACAATATTGTCTTTTATGCTACTAAATATTTCCTATTCTTAAAGCTAAGAAAATAGCTAGTCTCTAGTAAATATTCACAGAGGGATCACTACGATAGTTTCCCAAAGGCTCATTGAATTTGAAAGCACTGTCTGTTTAAGGAAACAGTGACTGTGTCATATTTCTGCACCATGCTTGCCTCTCTATGAACAGAACACTTTTGACTTCTAAAACACATGGAAAGCAGCAAATTCAGTATCCAAATGTTAAATCCTACTTTATATGCTACTATATAAAGTGCATTTAGACCAGGAATCAATAAAGAAGGAGGAAAAATTCTCCTCTGTTATTTGAGAAGATTGGTTTAGGATTCGTGATAGAGGATACAATTTCAAACATTTCCAATAAAGAGGCAGAGGGCTAATCTGCTGTAAGCTGCCATATATTCCCAGTATTTGGTCAGGATGCATGGAAGCAACAAGGTGTGAGCTCTCACATCATACCCACAGGACCTCCATCCTTCACTCTGCTTCTTTGTGTAATACAGTGAGCAGCTAAATATTTTGACCATTGCTATGAAAAATTTGGGAGATGGCTACAGAAATAGATTATTTAAAAGTTTCATATGTTGTTTTTACTGATTCAATACTAACCAGGAAAAGGCATAATTGAGTAAATATGATTAACTGTATATGTAGACAAATAGTCACACTGTCCCTTGATAACTTTCCAAACTCTAATTTATTGGAAACATGAAAAATAGTATTATCCTTTTCTGTGATAACTGAAACTGTGAGATAAGGGGTAAAAGTAGGTCTAATTGTTTCTGCATTTTTAAGTGTAGACTGAATAGATTTCAACTAAACATACCTTATCAAAATTCTTTGTGATTACAGACATCTATATAATATTTCTAACTGTCCTAGTTCATAATTTTTTTTTACAATCTCTTAGGCTAGGTCGTTATGTTTAAATTTACCATAACAAGGACTTTGAGTTTTTCAAAGCAAAGCAAAATAGATAAGACTCAAATTACTGTCTTCTACATTTTCTTCTACTTTTTAAAGCCTCTTATTTTTGTTTCCTGAGTTATAAATTTTCTGATACAGCCTACTTAACACTGTCACATAAATGTTTCTCAAAATCTACATTATTTTTTCTGCTTACATACCTGTAATATAGTGTTTGCTTTATGTGTTCCAGGAACACTAGTTCCATGTAATTCAAGCAAGGCATCAGGGCTCAAATGCTTTGGGGAATTGTTCTATACTCCCTTTCACTTTTCAAGATTCCCCATATACATTAGAATATTAAAGGCAATAAGAATTCCTGCGGAAGAAAAAAAAAGCTATTTAACTTTGTTTAATCCACGTGGTTCCAGAATCATTTGAACTTTAACCTACTTCTTCCATTGGGAGCACACTTTGAAAAATGCAAATATCAAGGTGCTGGATTACCTTAAAAATTTTTCAAAGATCTGTAAAAACTGTAATGATGTTTTGAGATCAAATAGTCCAATTATTTCACTTTACAAATAGCATAACTGGACTTAAATAGGACAAGAGACTTAAAAACGTTCACGATATCAAGAACGTTTTCAAGTTAACAAAGAGACAGAATTTGAATCTCAATCTCAAACTGATAGTTCTTTTCATCACATTTTGCCTTTCTTTCAAAGTAAGTTTTAGAAGCTAAAGATCCCTTTTGTACATCTTATCTATCACTTACAGCTCTGGATCATGGCACAGTGTATGGGAGAACATAGCTTAGAATTCTGTATTCAGAAAACAGTGAATGGAGTGCTGGGCGAGCAATAGTGAGTACAACCAACGATCATAGTTCTTGCTGTCATGAAGATTATTGCCTCCATGGGGTTCAGACATAAAACAGACAAATCAATAAATAGGCAATTTTATTTTATTTTATTTATTTATTTATTTTATTTTTTTATTTTTTATTGTACTTTAAGTTCTAGGGTACATGTGCATAACGTGCAGGTTTGTTACATATGTATACCTGTGCCATGTTGGTGTGCTGCACCCATCAACTCGTCAGCACCCATCAATTCATCATTTATATCAGGTATAACTCCCCAGTGCAATCCCTCCCCCCTCCCCACTCCCCATGATAGGCCCCAGTGTGTGATGTTCCCCTTCCCGAGTCCAAGTGAGCTCATTGTTCAGTTCCCACCTATGAGTGAGAACATGCGGTGTTTGGTTTTCTCTTCTTGTGATAGTTTGCTAAGAATGATGGTTTCCAGCTGCATCCATGGTGTATATGTGCCACATTTTCTTAATCCAGTCTGTCACTGATGGACATTTGGGTTGATTCCAAGTCTTTGGTATTGTGAATAGTGCCGCAATAAACATACGTGTGCATGTGTCTTTGTAGTAGAATAATTTATAATCCTTTGGGTATATACCCAGTAGTGGGATGGCTGGGTCATATGGTACATCTAGTTCTAGATCCTTGAGGAATTGCCATACTGTTTTCCATAATGGTTGAACTAGTTTACAATCCCACCAACAGTGTAAAAGTGTTCCTATTTCTCCACATCCTCTCCAACACCTGTTGTTTCCTGATTTTTTAATGATTGCCATTCTAACTGGTGTGAGATGGTATCTCATTGTGGTTTTGATTTGCATTTCTCTGATGGCCAGTGATGATGAGCATTTTTTCATGTGTCTGTTGGCTGTATGAATGTCTTCTTTTGAGAAATGTCTGTTCATATCCTTTGCCCACTTTTTGATGGGGTTGTTTGTTTTTTTCTTGTATATTTGTTTGAGTTCTTTGTAGATTCCGGAAATTAGCCCTTTGTCAGATGAGTAGATTGCAAACATTTTCTCCCATTCTGTAGGTTGCCTGTTCACTCTGATGGTAGTTTCTTTTGCTGTGCAGAAGCTCTTTAGTTTAATTAGATCCCATTTGTCAATTTTGGCTTTTGCTGCCGTTGCTTTTAAAGGACCTCTTCAAGGAGAACTACAAACCACTGCTCAGTGAAATAAAAGAGGACACAAACAAATGGAAGAACATACCATGCTCATGGATAGGAAGAATCAATATCGTGAAAATGGCCATACTGCCCAAGGTTATTTATAGATTCAATGCCATCCCCATCAAGCTACCAATGAGTTTCTTCACAGAATTGGAAAAAACTGCTTTAAAGTTCATATGGAACCAAAAAAGAGCCCACATTGCCAAGACAATCCTAAGTCAAAAGGACAAAGCCGGAGGCGTCACGTTACCTGACTTCAAACTATACTACAAGGCTACAGTATCCAAAACAGCATGGTACTGGTACCAAAACAGAGATATAGACCAATGGAACAGAACAGAGTCCACAGAAATAATACCACACATCTACAGCCATCTGATCTTTGACAAACCTGAGAGAAACAAGAAATGGGGAAAGGATTCCCTATTTAATAAATGGGGCTGGAAAAATTGGCTAGCCATAAGTAGAAAGCTGAAACTGGATCCTTTCCTTACTCCTTATACGAAGATTAATTCAAGATGGATTAGAGACTTAAATGTTAGACCTAATACCATAAAAACCCTAGAAGAAAACCTAGGTAGTACCATTCAGGACATAGGTATGGGCAAGGACTTCATGTCTAAAACACCAAAAGCAACGGCAACAAAAGCCAAAATTGACAAATGGGATCTAATTAAACTAAAGAGCTTCTGCACAGCAAAAGAAACTACATCAGAGTGAACAGGCAACCTACAGAATGGGAGAAAATTTTTGCAATCTACTCATCTGACAAAGGGCTAATTTCCAGAATCTACAAAGAACTCAAACAAATATACAAGAAAAAAACAACCCCATCAAAAAGTGGGCAAAGGATATGAACAGACATTTCTCAAAAGAAGACATTCATACAGCCAACAGACACATGAAAAAATGCTCATCATCACTGGCCATCAGAGAAATGCAAATCAAAACCACAATGAGATACCATCTCACACCAGTTAGAATGGCAATCATTAAAAAATCAGGAAACAACAGGTGTTGGAGAGGATGTGGAGAAATAGGAACACTTTTACACTGTTGGTGGGATTGTAAACTAGTTCAACCATTATGGAAAACAGTATGGCAATTCCTCAAGGATCTAGAACTAGATGTACCATATGACCCAGCCATCCCACTACTGGGTATATACCCAAAGGATTATAAATTATTCTACTACAAAGACACATGCACACGTATGTTTATTGCGGCACTATTCACAATACCAAAGACTTGGAATCAACCCAAATGTCCATCAGTGACAGACTGGATTAAGAAAATGTGGCACATATACACCATGGATGCAGCTGGAAACCATCATTCTTAGCAAACTATCACAAGAAGAGAAAACCAAACACCGCATGTTCTCACTCATAGGTGGGAACTGAACAATGAGTTCACTTGGACTCGGGAAGGGGAACATCACACACTGGGGCCTATCATGGGGAG
>NW_022318938.1:0-5202 GCF_002776525.5 Piliocolobus tephrosceles
CTCCCCATGATAGGCCCCAGTGTGTGATGTTCCCCTTCCCGAGTCCAAGTGAGCTCATTGTTCAGTTCCCACCTATGAGTGAGAACATGCGGTGTTTGGTTTTCTCTTCTTGTGATAGTTTGCTAAGAATGATGGTTTCCAGCTGCATCCATGGTGTATATGTGCCACATTTTCTTAATCCAGTCTGTCACTGATGGACATTTGGGTTGATTCCAAGTCTTTGGTATTGTGAATAGTGCCGCAATAAACATACGTGTGCATGTGTCTTTGTAGTAGAATAATTTATAATCCTTTGGGTATATACCCAGTAGTGGGATGGCTGGGTCATATGGTACATCTAGTTCTAGATCCTTGAGGAATTGCCATACTGTTTTCCATAATGGTTGAACTAGTTTACAATCCCACCAACAGTGTAAAAGTGTTCCTATTTCTCCACATCCTCTCCAACACCTGTTGTTTCCTGATTTTTTAATGATTGCCATTCTAACTGGTGTGAGATGGTATCTCATTGTGGTTTTGATTTGCATTTCTCTGATGGCCAGTGATGATGAGCATTTTTTCATGTGTCTGTTGGCTGTATGAATGTCTTCTTTTGAGAAATGTCTGTTCATATCCTTTGCCCACTTTTTGATGGGGTTGTTTGTTTTTTTCTTGTATATTTGTTTGAGTTCTTTGTAGATTCCGGAAATTAGCCCTTTGTCAGATGAGTAGATTGCAAACATTTTCTCCCATTCTGTAGGTTGCCTGTTCACTCTGATGGTAGTTTCTTTTGCTGTGCAGAAGCTCTTTAGTTTAATTAGATCCCATTTGTCAATTTTGGCTTTTGCTGCCGTTGCTTTTAAAGGACCTCTTCAAGGAGAACTACAAACCACTGCTCAGTGAAATAAAAGAGGACACAAACAAATGGAAGAACATACCATGCTCATGGATAGGAAGAATCAATATCGTGAAAATGGCCATACTGCCCAAGGTTATTTATAGATTCAATGCCATCCCCATCAAGCTACCAATGAGTTTCTTCACAGAATTGGAAAAAACTGCTTTAAAGTTCATATGGAACCAAAAAAGAGCCCACATTGCCAAGACAATCCTAAGTCAAAAGGACAAAGCCGGAGGCGTCACGTTACCTGACTTCAAACTATACTACAAGGCTACAGTATCCAAAACAGCATGGTACTGGTACCAAAACAGAGATATAGACCAATGGAACAGAACAGAGTCCACAGAAATAATACCACACATCTACAGCCATCTGATCTTTGACAAACCTGAGAGAAACAAGAAATGGGGAAAGGATTCCCTATTTAATAAATGGGGCTGGAAAAATTGGCTAGCCATAAGTAGAAAGCTGAAACTGGATCCTTTCCTTACTCCTTATACGAAGATTAATTCAAGATGGATTAGAGACTTAAATGTTAGACCTAATACCATAAAAACCCTAGAAGAAAACCTAGGTAGTACCATTCAGGACATAGGTATGGGCAAGGACTTCATGTCTAAAACACCAAAAGCAACGGCAACAAAAGCCAAAATTGACAAATGGGATCTAATTAAACTAAAGAGCTTCTGCACAGCAAAAGAAACTACATCAGAGTGAACAGGCAACCTACAGAATGGGAGAAAATTTTTGCAATCTACTCATCTGACAAAGGGCTAATTTCCAGAATCTACAAAGAACTCAAACAAATATACAAGAAAAAAACAACCCCATCAAAAAGTGGGCAAAGGATATGAACAGACATTTCTCAAAAGAAGACATTCATACAGCCAACAGACACATGAAAAAATGCTCATCATCACTGGCCATCAGAGAAATGCAAATCAAAACCACAATGAGATACCATCTCACACCAGTTAGAATGGCAATCATTAAAAAATCAGGAAACAACAGGTGTTGGAGAGGATGTGGAGAAATAGGAACACTTTTACACTGTTGGTGGGATTGTAAACTAGTTCAACCATTATGGAAAACAGTATGGCAATTCCTCAAGGATCTAGAACTAGATGTACCATATGACCCAGCCATCCCACTACTGGGTATATACCCAAAGGATTATAAATTATTCTACTACAAAGACACATGCACACGTATGTTTATTGCGGCACTATTCACAATACCAAAGACTTGGAATCAACCCAAATGTCCATCAGTGACAGACTGGATTAAGAAAATGTGGCACATATACACCATGGATGCAGCTGGAAACCATCATTCTTAGCAAACTATCACAAGAAGAGAAAACCAAACACCGCATGTTCTCACTCATAGGTGGGAACTGAACAATGAGTTCACTTGGACTCGGGAAGGGGAACATCACACACTGGGGCCTATCATGGGGAGTGGGGAGGGGGGAGGGATTGCACTGGGGAGTTATACCTGATATAAATGATGAATTGATGGGTGCTGACGAGTTGATGGGTGCAGCACACCAACATGGCACAGGTATACATATGTAACAAACCTGCACGTTATGCACATGTACCCTAGAACTTAAAGTACAATAAAAAATAAAAAAATAAAATAAATAAATAAATAAAATAAAATAAAATTGCCTATTTATTGATTTGTCTGTTTTATGTCTGAACCCCATGGAGGCAATAATCTTCATGACAGCAAGAACTATGATCGTTGGTTGTACTCACTATTGCTCGCCCAGCACTCCATTCACTGTTTTCTGAATACAGAATTCTAAGCTATGTTCTCCCATACACTGTGCCATGATCCAGAGCTGTAAGTGATAGATAAGATGTACAAAAGGGATCTTTAGCTTCTAAAACTTACTTTGAAAGAAAGGCAAAATGTGATGAAAAGAACTATCAGTTTGAGATTGAGATTCAAATTCTGTCTCTTTGTTAACTTGAAAACGTTCTTGATATCGTGAACGTTTTTAAGTCTCTTGTCCTATTTAAGTCCAGTTATGCTATTTGTAAAGTGAAATAATTGGACTATTTGATCTCAAAACATCATTACAGTTTTTACAGATCTTTGAAAAATTTTTAAGGTAATCCAGCACCTTGATATTTGCATTTTTCAAAGTGTGCTCCCAATGGAAGAAGTAGGTTAAAGTTCAAATGATTCTGGAACCACGTGGATTAAACAAAGTTAAATAGCTTTTTTTTTCTTCCGCAGGAATTCTTATTGCCTTTAATATTCTAATGTATATGGGGAATCTTGAAAAGTGAAAGGGAGTATAGAACAATTCCCCAAAGCATTTGAGCCCTGATGCCTTGCTTGAATTACATGGAACTAGTGTTCCTGGAACACATAAAGCAAACACTATATTACAGGTATGTAAGCAGAAAAAATAATGTAGATTTTGAGAAACATTTATGTGACAGTGTTAAGTAGGCTGTATCAGAAAATTTATAACTCAGGAAACAAAAATAAGAGGCTTTAAAAAGTAGAAGAAAATGTAGAAGACAGTAATTTGAGTCTTATCTATTTTGCTTTGCTTTGAAAAACTCAAAGTCCTTGTTATGGTAAATTTAAACATAACGACCTAGCCTAAGAGATTGTAAAAAAAAATTATGAACTAGGACAGTTAGAAATATTATATAGATGTCTGTAATCACAAAGAATTTTGATAAGGTATGTTTAGTTGAAATCTATTCAGTCTACACTTAAAAATGCAGAAACAATTAGACCTACTTTTACCCCTTATCTCACAGTTTCAGTTATCACAGAAAAGGATAATACTATTTTTCATGTTTCCAATAAATTAGAGTTTGGAAAGTTATCAAGGGACAGTGTGACTATTTGTCTACATATACAGTTAATCATATTTACTCAATTATGCCTTTTCCTGGTTAGTATTGAATCAGTAAAAACAACATATGAAACTTTTAAATAATCTATTTCTGTAGCCATCTCCCAAATTTTTCATAGCAATGGTCAAAATATTTAGCTGCTCACTGTATTACACAAAGAAGCAGAGTGAAGGATGGAGGTCCTGTGGGTATGATGTGAGAGCTCACACCTTGTTGCTTCCATGCATCCTGACCAAATACTGGGAATATATGGCAGCTTACAGCAGATTAGCCCTCTGCCTCTTTATTGGAAATGTTTGAAATTGTATCCTCTATCACGAATCCTAAACCAATCTTCTCAAATAACAGAGGAGAATTTTTCCTCCTTCTTTATTGATTCCTGGTCTAAATGCACTTTATATAGTAGCATATAAAGTAGGATTTAACATTTGGATACTGAATTTGCTGCTTTCCATGTGTTTTAGAAGTCAAAAGTGTTCTGTTCATAGAGAGGCAAGCATGGTGCAGAAATATGACACAGTCACTGTTTCCTTAAACAGACAGTGCTTTCAAATTCAATGAGCCTTTGGGAAACTATCGTAGTGATCCCTCTGTGAATATTTACTAGAGACTAGCTATTTTCTTAGCTTTAAGAATAGGAAATATTTAGTAGCATAAAAGACAATATTGTTTTCTGCAGCATCCCTTTGGCCTTGCCATAAAGCAAGTATCCAAAGATGGATTCCATAATGCATTTGTAGCATCTCACAGTGCCTTCCAAATTACTCCAAAGATGGTTGCTTTCACTCAACAAAGTCATGATAGGAGCATAAGTTAGCTCATTCTTCTCCATTATCTCCACTTCTATCACTTAAAATACAAACACCACTTGATCATTTTCCAAGTGTTCCTGTTAGTATTCTGTTGCTTGTTAATTAGATTTGTACATTTTTATAGGTTAAAAAAACTTATATGAATATACATGGATATGTTATTACTTCACATTGATGCTTACCTCTCTAATCCACTAGAGAGAAGAGTTTGCTTTTCTTATGGCTTTGGTTTACAAATTTAAAGCATAATAAAGCATATGCATTTAAAAATTGAATAATAAAACCAAAAAAGGTAAGTCATATTTTAAGGCTATTAAACTGTAACAAAGTATTATAAAGTTATCTTAACTCTGCCAGGATGTACAAATACTTTTCATTATATTTAAGAGTGAAAATACAGAGTAAAGTAAAAAAAGAGAAGTCCCAGGAAAATATGTGTTAATCAGTTATTTGTTAAAATCAGTATGTTTATTTATTTTTTTTATTATACTTTAAGTTCTAGGGTACATGTGCATAACGTGCAGGTTTGTTACATATGTATACATGTGCCATGTTGGTGTGCTGCACCCATCAACTCGTCAGCACCCATCAATTCATCATTTATATCAGGTATAACTCCCCA
>NW_022318939.1:0-2827 GCF_002776525.5 Piliocolobus tephrosceles
TATTGCTGTGTTTTTTCTCATCAGACATAAGTCATCCACAAGGCCTCAATGGCAAATGAATAAATAATGTTTAAACTCCAGTTGTAATTGTGCCAACCTCTAATCTTGCTGCTAAGCCAGATGGTGACTCGCAATTCAAAATAAGAGTGCATAATCGAAAGAGCATGTACCTTGGAGAAAACTGACCTTAGTTCCAATCCTGATTTCACCACTTATTAACTGTATAACCCTAAGCAAACTCCTTTAACCCTCTGACCTCAGGGCACTCATCTCTAAAATGATTATGGCAATGACCTCATAGGATTCTTGTAAAGCTATAAAGGGATCAAATATATATAAAACAAACCAATGCAGAGCAAAGTCCATAGTTGGGGCTCAGACTGGCCTTTTTATTGGAAATAAAGGGGTGAACGTGCAGCAGAGAACCAAGCAGAGAACTAAGGAAACATGAAGATGGTGGGTCACACAGTCTAAGCACTGCCAACCTGGGCATCTCACTCTATTAATGACCTAAAAGAGAAATTTCCTTTTGTAGATTATGAAGTTTCTCAGCCTTAAATTCTCACCTCCTATAGGAATACACAATTTCTCATCTCTTCCCTTAAGCAAGGGATTTTTCTTTCTTTTTTATTCCCATTTCATGAGGAATATGATGCTATTATTAGTTTTATTTATTTCTGCCTTATACTACTAATACATTGTTACATATTTTCTGTAATCCTATATCAGGTTATTGAGAGAAGGGCCTTGTCCACGCCATCTCTAAAACAGTATAAAAGGCCAGGTGCAGTGACTTATACCTATAATCTCAGCATTCTTACAGGCTGTGGCAGGAGAATTGCTTGAGAACAGGAGTTAGAAACAAGCCTGAGTAGTGTAATGAGATCCTGTACAGAAATACTTTTTAAAAAGTTAGCCAACCATGGTGCCACATACCTGTGGTCACAGCTACTCAGGAGGCCGAGGTAGGATGACCACGTAAGCTCAAGAGGTCCAGGCTGCAATGAGCCATGATCATGCCACAGAACTCCAGCCTGGCAGTGAGACCCTGTCTCAAAAAGTAAGAATAAATAAATAAATAAAAGTTAAATAAATAACACAGTATACACTTACTTATACCCTTAATCTACTCTAACCTGCTCTCATCACAGTCAGCAGAGAGATGAAATCTAACATATTTTCTCCCCAATGATATAAAATAGATGATGTAAAAAAAATGAAATCATTATTTCTCAGTCACAGGATAAGACCTGGATGTCATCTTCATGAGACCAGAAATGTATCCTTAAAACTAGATATCTCTTGGAAGCGTTCACAATTTGGATAATTTGCTCAATATCTAAGGCCTTCCTCTGCACCTTGTTGCCTCATATTATGTCATAAGAAGGGAAGTGAGTCTAGCTCTCAAGAGTAGATAAGTTTGGAGACTATTATTTTAAGTGAAGTAACTCAGGAATGGAAAACCAAACGTCATATGTTCTCACTGATATGTGGGAGCTAAGCTATGAGGATGCAAATGCAAAAGAATGATACAACGGACTTTGGGGATTTGGGGGGAAGAGTGGAAGGAGGTGAGGGATAAAAGACTACAAATAGGGTGCAGTGTATACTGGTTGGATGATGGGTGCACCAAAATCTCACAAATTACCACTAAATAACGTATTCATGTGACCGAATACCACCTGTACCCCAATAACCTAGGGGGTAAAAAAAGTAGATAAGTCTTAACAAATTTTACCCAGGTATAAAAATCAGGATGCAAATTTATTCACTTACAAAAGGACATATATTATTATGAAGACCAGATATTTGAAGTCCTTACTTCACTATGTTTTCCTCCTCGTTGTTTAAAAATATGAGAAATTACAGTCATGAGAAAATTAAGAATAAAAGTTGCCATCGTTAATGTCCTTTTCTACTATGCCAGACTTGAGTTGCTTTGGAGATGTGAAAACAGAAGAAGAAAACAGGGATGGGGATGAAAAAGAGGTCCACAAGCAAGGATAGTTTGCTGCCTCCATTTCACAGTGTAATGGTCTTTAGCAGGGAATCTGAAAGTTTTTCAATGAATGTCCCTTTTCCATGAAAAATGCTATATTGATCCCACCAATCATAGACTCACTCTATCCCATGCTTCTAAGTTTCACCAATTTATTCTTCTAGTTGAAAACTACTTTTTCTTCTTATGTGGTAACACAAGTTGCATTAAGTAATGATAACCTGAAGGTCATTTAAATCTTTAAGTAACTTTGTAAATATGTATTCTCGTCCTATTTGTGTAGAAATAATTTTATTTTAAAAGAGACTCTCTTTTATAAAATTAAAAATAACTACTTTTTTGGCATCAGGTGCTGTTTGCAATAGTTCTCAAGTGCTGTGATATGTATAATTGGCAGTGTGTGTGCATGCACGCACACACACACACACACACGCACACACACTACTCTGGAGGCAGAGAGGAAGGCATTTCTAAACTCCACGTGTTTCCTCTCTTGCACAGAAGCCTTCATCAGGCCCTGCACCACCGTCCCCATCATGTCCTTCCGAATCGCACAGGACAGAGGAGGCACAGCTATCAGCCAGAGTATTTTGATCGTTTTTTGTTGAATCTTTGTGATAAGTAGGACTACCCCTCCCCATTTATTTTGTTTGTTTGTTAATGGCTATTGTGTAGTTTAAAAATATTCACTTGTAAAAATTGTCACTTCTTGAAGTTATTTCCTTTTCTCAGGCTAGAGATTCCGTTGGTTTGGAGGTCTAGGTAGCAATCAATGGGAACTCAAATATATAAATATTTTTAAAACCATAACAAGGTTCTACTGCACAC
>NW_022318940.1:0-2827 GCF_002776525.5 Piliocolobus tephrosceles
GTGTGCAGTAGAACCTTGTTATGGTTTTAAAAATATTTATATATTTGAGTTCCCATTGATTGCTACCTAGACCTCCAAACCAACGGAATCTCTAGCCTGAGAAAAGGAAATAACTTCAAGAAGTGACAATTTTTACAAGTGAATATTTTTAAACTACACAATAGCCATTAACAAACAAACAAAATAAATGGGGAGGGGTAGTCCTACTTATCACAAAGATTCAACAAAAAACGATCAAAATACTCTGGCTGATAGCTGTGCCTCCTCTGTCCTGTGCGATTCGGAAGGACATGATGGGGACGGTGGTGCAGGGCCTGATGAAGGCTTCTGTGCAAGAGAGGAAACACGTGGAGTTTAGAAATGCCTTCCTCTCTGCCTCCAGAGTAGTGTGTGTGCGTGTGTGTGTGTGTGTGTGCGTGCATGCACACACACTGCCAATTATACATATCACAGCACTTGAGAACTATTGCAAACAGCACCTGATGCCAAAAAAGTAGTTATTTTTAATTTTATAAAAGAGAGTCTCTTTTAAAATAAAATTATTTCTACACAAATAGGACGAGAATACATATTTACAAAGTTACTTAAAGATTTAAATGACCTTCAGGTTATCATTACTTAATGCAACTTGTGTTACCACATAAGAAGAAAAAGTAGTTTTCAACTAGAAGAATAAATTGGTGAAACTTAGAAGCATGGGATAGAGTGAGTCTATGATTGGTGGGATCAATATAGCATTTTTCATGGAAAAGGGACATTCATTGAAAAACTTTCAGATTCCCTGCTAAAGACCATTACACTGTGAAATGGAGGCAGCAAACTATCCTTGCTTGTGGACCTCTTTTTCATCCCCATCCCTGTTTTCTTCTTCTGTTTTCACATCTCCAAAGCAACTCAAGTCTGGCATAGTAGAAAAGGACATTAACGATGGCAACTTTTATTCTTAATTTTCTCATGACTGTAATTTCTCATATTTTTAAACAACGAGGAGGAAAACATAGTGAAGTAAGGACTTCAAATATCTGGTCTTCATAATAATATATGTCCTTTTGTAAGTGAATAAATTTGCATCCTGATTTTTATACCTGGGTAAAATTTGTTAAGACTTATCTACTTTTTTTACCCCCTAGGTTATTGGGGTACAGGTGGTATTCGGTCACATGAATACGTTATTTAGTGGTAATTTGTGAGATTTTGGTGCACCCATCATCCAACCAGTATACACTGCACCCTATTTGTAGTCTTTTATCCCTCACCTCCTTCCACTCTTCCCCCCAAATCCCCAAAGTCCGTTGTATCATTCTTTTGCATTTGCATCCTCATAGCTTAGCTCCCACATATCAGTGAGAACATATGACGTTTGGTTTTCCATTCCTGAGTTACTTCACTTAAAATAATAGTCTCCAAACTTATCTACTCTTGAGAGCTAGACTCACTTCCCTTCTTATGACATAATATGAGGCAACAAGGTGCAGAGGAAGGCCTTAGATATTGAGCAAATTATCCAAATTGTGAACGCTTCCAAGAGATATCTAGTTTTAAGGATACATTTCTGGTCTCATGAAGATGACATCCAGGTCTTATCCTGTGACTGAGAAATAATGATTTCATTTTTTTTACATCATCTATTTTATATCATTGGGGAGAAAATATGTTAGATTTCATCTCTCTGCTGACTGTGATGAGAGCAGGTTAGAGTAGATTAAGGGTATAAGTAAGTGTATACTGTGTTATTTATTTAACTTTTATTTATTTATTTATTCTTACTTTTTGAGACAGGGTCTCACTGCCAGGCTGGAGTTCTGTGGCATGATCATGGCTCATTGCAGCCTGGACCTCTTGAGCTTACGTGGTCATCCTACCTCGGCCTCCTGAGTAGCTGTGACCACAGGTATGTGGCACCATGGTTGGCTAACTTTTTAAAAAGTATTTCTGTACAGGATCTCATTACACTACTCAGGCTTGTTTCTAACTCCTGTTCTCAAGCAATTCTCCTGCCACAGCCTGTAAGAATGCTGAGATTATAGGTATAAGTCACTGCACCTGGCCTTTTATACTGTTTTAGAGATGGCGTGGACAAGGCCCTTCTCTCAATAACCTGATATAGGATTACAGAAAATATGTAACAATGTATTAGTAGTATAAGGCAGAAATAAATAAAACTAATAATAGCATCATATTCCTCATGAAATGGGAATAAAAAAGAAAGAAAAATCCCTTGCTTAAGGGAAGAGATGAGAAATTGTGTATTCCTATAGGAGGTGAGAATTTAAGGCTGAGAAACTTCATAATCTACAAAAGGAAATTTCTCTTTTAGGTCATTAATAGAGTGAGATGCCCAGGTTGGCAGTGCTTAGACTGTGTGACCCACCATCTTCATGTTTCCTTAGTTCTCTGCTTGGTTCTCTGCTGCACGTTCACCCCTTTATTTCCAATAAAAAGGCCAGTCTGAGCCCCAACTATGGACTTTGCTCTGCATTGGTTTGTTTTATATATATTTGATCCCTTTATAGCTTTACAAGAATCCTATGAGGTCATTGCCATAATCATTTTAGAGATGAGTGCCCTGAGGTCAGAGGGTTAAAGGAGTTTGCTTAGGGTTATACAGTTAATAAGTGGTGAAATCAGGATTGGAACTAAGGTCAGTTTTCTCCAAGGTACATGCTCTTTCGATTATGCACTCTTATTTTGAATTGCGAGTCACCATCTGGCTTAGCAGCAAGATTAGAGGTTGGCACAATTACAACTGGAGTTTAAACATTATTTATTCATTTGCCATTGAGGCCTTGTGGATGACTTATGTCTGATGAGAAAAAACACAGCAATA
>NW_022318941.1:0-1538 GCF_002776525.5 Piliocolobus tephrosceles
ACTGGGACAATAGGCATGCACCACCATGCCTGGCTAATTTTTTTTTGTATTTTAGTAGAGACGGGGTTTCACCATGTTGGTCAGGATGGCCTTTATCTCCTGACCTCGTGATCCACCCACCTTGGCCTCCCAAAGTGTTGGGATTACAGGCATGAGCCACTGCACCTGACCTCACTTGTATAGCTTTTAAGTACCTTAAGAGTGAAGTTACCTTATTTTCCTCTAGTAGAACAATTTAATGCAAATAAAGTTTAGCAAAATAATCAAATTAATCGTAAACTTAGTGGATTTTATTAAGCCAGTTGTATTGTAAAATATCAGACTGCACTTTGAAATTGTTTCTTTAAAGAATGCCATTATCATTCACCCTTTTTCTCCTGTGAAAATTAACTGCAGATGCGAGAGGAGACATGAGGACTTAAATATCTGTAGCCAAACCCAAGAGCAGAAGGTGTTGAAATGAGGGAGGGGACTTCCCCATGATAAGGAGAATTAACGAAAAAACTGAGTAGAAAAAAATGCCACTTCTTTCAGCAAAACTGCCTTCTGAGCATGAACTTAAATTTGTATTTGTGTTGGAAATACTTGAAGAAATGTGAGGAGAAGGAGGAGTTATTTGTGTGCTGGGGAGTGGGAGAAAAAGTAGAGATTACAGAGTGGGAGGTTGGAAATTCATTATTTATAAGAAAAAGGGGAAAGACATTATTTATAAGAAAAAATGGAAAATAGTTTTGGTGTAGGAAAGGAGAAAGGTCGTATTATCCCACAGGAGAAAGTTCAGCAATGAAGGAGAATGGAAGGTAATAAGAGATCACCCCACCTGGGGTAGGTAGAAGCCATATGATTTCCTTCTTTCTTTATTTCTCTCCCTTTAAAAAATGCATTTCATGGCTGGACGCGGTGGCTCATGCCTGTAATCCCAGCACTTTGGGGGGCCGAGGTGGGTGGATCACGAGGTCAGGAGTTCAAGACCATCCTGGTCAACATGGTGAAACCCCATCTCTACTAAAAATACAAAAATTAACTAGGCATGGCAGTGCATGCCTGTAATCCCAGCTACTCAGGAGACTGAGGCAGGAGAATCACTTGAACCTGGTAGGCAGACATTGCAGTGAGCTGAGATCGCGCCACTGCACTCTAGCCTGGCGAGAGAGCTAGACTCCATCTCAAAAAAAAAAAAAAAAAAAAAAAAATGCATTTCATTTTGTCTTTCTTTAATGGCCCCTTCTTTTGCTTGCTTACTAGCAGGCTCCCTCCTGAGCCTCACGCTAGCACCACACCCCTGTAGTTTCTCCTTGATGGGATGTGTTTGAGGAGAGCAGCAGTTGGTGAGGTAAGTTTTAGTGTCTGAGAGGGTGTGGTGAGTAGACAGAGGGAGAGCTGTGAACAGAATTTAAAAAAAAAAAAAAATCTTTTTCTAGAAACATTGGAGTGAGTTGCTACTTTCCCCCTTCCTCAGATAGTGTTTAAGAGGGATATGAAAGTTGTATATGGTGTTGGCTATAATTCTGGAGTCCCCTTCAGTGTTGACAGGGTTA
>NW_022318942.1:0-1538 GCF_002776525.5 Piliocolobus tephrosceles
TAACCCTGTCAACACTGAAGGGGACTCCAGAATTATAGCCAACACCATATACAACTTTCATATCCCTCTTAAACACTATCTGAGGAAGGGGGAAAGTAGCAACTCACTCCAATGTTTCTAGAAAAAGATTTTTTTTTTTTTTTAAATTCTGTTCACAGCTCTCCCTCTGTCTACTCACCACACCCTCTCAGACACTAAAACTTACCTCACCAACTGCTGCTCTCCTCAAACACATCCCATCAAGGAGAAACTACAGGGGTGTGGTGCTAGCGTGAGGCTCAGGAGGGAGCCTGCTAGTAAGCAAGCAAAAGAAGGGGCCATTAAAGAAAGACAAAATGAAATGCATTTTTTTTTTTTTTTTTTTTTTTTTGAGATGGAGTCTAGCTCTCTCGCCAGGCTAGAGTGCAGTGGCGCGATCTCAGCTCACTGCAATGTCTGCCTACCAGGTTCAAGTGATTCTCCTGCCTCAGTCTCCTGAGTAGCTGGGATTACAGGCATGCACTGCCATGCCTAGTTAATTTTTGTATTTTTAGTAGAGATGGGGTTTCACCATGTTGACCAGGATGGTCTTGAACTCCTGACCTCGTGATCCACCCACCTCGGCCCCCCAAAGTGCTGGGATTACAGGCATGAGCCACCGCGTCCAGCCATGAAATGCATTTTTTAAAGGGAGAGAAATAAAGAAAGAAGGAAATCATATGGCTTCTACCTACCCCAGGTGGGGTGATCTCTTATTACCTTCCATTCTCCTTCATTGCTGAACTTTCTCCTGTGGGATAATACGACCTTTCTCCTTTCCTACACCAAAACTATTTTCCATTTTTTCTTATAAATAATGTCTTTCCCCTTTTTCTTATAAATAATGAATTTCCAACCTCCCACTCTGTAATCTCTACTTTTTCTCCCACTCCCCAGCACACAAATAACTCCTCCTTCTCCTCACATTTCTTCAAGTATTTCCAACACAAATACAAATTTAAGTTCATGCTCAGAAGGCAGTTTTGCTGAAAGAAGTGGCATTTTTTTCTACTCAGTTTTTTCGTTAATTCTCCTTATCATGGGGAAGTCCCCTCCCTCATTTCAACACCTTCTGCTCTTGGGTTTGGCTACAGATATTTAAGTCCTCATGTCTCCTCTCGCATCTGCAGTTAATTTTCACAGGAGAAAAAGGGTGAATGATAATGGCATTCTTTAAAGAAACAATTTCAAAGTGCAGTCTGATATTTTACAATACAACTGGCTTAATAAAATCCACTAAGTTTACGATTAATTTGATTATTTTGCTAAACTTTATTTGCATTAAATTGTTCTACTAGAGGAAAATAAGGTAACTTCACTCTTAAGGTACTTAAAAGCTATACAAGTGAGGTCAGGTGCAGTGGCTCATGCCTGTAATCCCAACACTTTGGGAGGCCAAGGTGGGTGGATCACGAGGTCAGGAGATAAAGGCCATCCTGACCAACATGGTGAAACCCCGTCTCTACTAAAATACAAAAAAAAATTAGCCAGGCATGGTGGTGCATGCCTATTGTCCCAGT
>NW_022318943.1:0-1139 GCF_002776525.5 Piliocolobus tephrosceles
ATTCAGTTGGGGCCTCAAATCCATCTGGAACATCATGTCCACTTGGGACCTTGTCATTACCTAGGGACTGGCGGTCCTCCTGGTGCTTGAGTGTCCTCCTGGGGCCTGTAGTTCTCCTGGGGCCTGGGTGTACATCTCTGGCCTGATGTCTACCTTGGGATGGATGTCCACCTGGGGACAGATGTTCACTTGTGGCCTGAGTGCCCACCTGGTGTCTAATGTCTACCTGGGGCCTGGTGTTTCTCTGAGGCCTTATATCCATCTGGGGCCTGGGCATCCATTTGAGGCCTGAGGTCTACCTAAGACTTGGTGTTTAATTGGGGCACAGATTTCTTCCTGGAGCCTGATGTTCATATGGAGCCTGAAGTTCACCTGTGCCTGTTGTCTACCTGAGGCCTATGTGTCAACCTGGGGCCTGATGACCACCTTGAGTTGAGTGTTCACCAGGGGCCTGATGTCTGCCTGGAGTCTGGGTGTCCACATAGGGCCTGATGTTGGCTTGGGGCTGAAGTATTTACCTAGGGCCTGGGTGTCTACTTAGAGCCTGACTTCTACCTGGTTCATTGTGTCAACCTGGGGCCTGATGTCCACTTAGGGCCTAGGTAAGCTCCTTATGACTAAAGTCCACATGGGGGCTGAAACCATGTCAGATCTTGTGTTAACCTAGGGCCTAGTGTCCACCTGGGGCCGGCCTGTGACCTGGTGACCCCCTGGGGTCAAGGTATCCACCTTGGGCCTGATGACCAATTGGGGCTTAAGGATCTACCTAGAAACTGGCGTCAACCTGGAGCCTGATGTCCACTTGGGGTCTGGTGTACACCTTGGGCCTGATGTCCCCCTGGGCATGGGTGTACACTTTGGGCCCAGTGTGCCCTTGAAGCCTGGGTGTCAACCTGGGTCTTGATGTACACCTTTAGTCAAGTGTTTAACTGGCGCCTGATGAAATACTGGGGCCTGATTTACACCTGTAGACTGGGTATCCACCTGGGGCCTGATGTCCACCTGTAGCCCGATGTCCGTCTGGCACCAGATGTCTACCTGGAGTCTGGGTGTTCGCCTTGAACATGATGTATTCCAAGAGACTAGGCATGCACATTGGGCCTGGGGTCCACCTGGGTCCTGATGTCTACCTGAGGCTG
>NW_022318944.1:0-2127 GCF_002776525.5 Piliocolobus tephrosceles
TGGTGTTGGCTATAATTCTGGAGTCCCCTTCAGTGTTGACAGGGTTATCCACAGAGGGGTTAGTGATTTGGAATGATGTGGAAAAAGCTTATGAGGTTACTGGGTTTACTGTGAGTGTCATGGTGAGTTGCACAGCATCCAGTGCAGAGAGAATGGCATTTTGGTCTCACTAGGTGGCTTTAGCTCCCAGCTTGCTTGAAAGCCCATTGTACTTTAGAGTATTATCAGCCAGTCCCTTCAAAAGAGGCTGGAGATTTCTCTGGCCAGCTTGCTTCTCTGAAATTGGTGGCAGTTTGGAGAGGCAGCAACTCTGCATCATGTACATCAGAAGCAAGAGAAGCTCACTTGGTGGCTATTGAATTCCCAACATTATGTTGGGAAGAACTCTGTCTTCTAAATGTTCTTTTTTGAAATTAGTTGTTGGCACTCAAAACAATTATACTTATCAACCATAATACTTTTTTAACTGTTTATTTTTGAGACAAAGGCTTGCTCTGTTTCTCAGGCTGGAGTGCAGTGGTGTGATCATGGCTTACTTCACCCTTGACCTTCTGGGCTCAAACAGTCCTCCTACCTCAGCCTCTTGAGTAGCTGGGACAACAGCTATGCATCCCCACACCGAGCTAATTGCTTTTTAAATTTTTTATAGAGTCAAAGTCTCTCTATATTGCCCAGGCTGGTCTTGAACTCCTGGACTCAAAGTAATCTTCCAGCCTCAGCCTTCCAAATTGCTGGGATTACAGGCATGAGCCCCCATGACTAGCCTCTTTTTAATTGTTTGAGGATTTAAAAAAAAGAAGTACATTCCCTTGGGGGTAAAAATTAAATAGAGAATATTTCCCCAAATTCTGTATTTCAGATATTGCAACTTAATTTTGAAGTCACATGTAGGCAGTTACAATACTTACAAAACAAAAACGTTTGCCTATCTGTGCGAATCTGCATGGTTTAACTGGTTATTTTCACTATTTTTTTCTCCTTCCTCCCTCTTCACTATTTTTAACTTAAGTTCAGGTATCTTGAGGAACTTGTTTTTACTCTTTAATATATCCAATATAACATTGTCTTTTTTGAGATTTGGGACTCAGAATTGCCCCATTTAAATTTTTTTTGAAAATTCCCCCATCTATAAGAACATTAATGATGCAATAATAATATTCCTTGTCTCTTGGCAACAGTAACCCTGGTATTGCAGCAAGTGAGGTATAGAGAATGTGGGGAGATCAGTTGATGCAGAACTCTGGAAAAGGACGTTAGTCTTCAAAGTAGGACTGTTTGTTAAATTCAACAAAGTATCCCATCAGAAGACACGGTGAGAAATCTCGTAGAAAGGGAGTTTTTCTTTTAGTTTTAATTCAGAGCACACATCAAAATTGATGTTCATATTTTGTCCAGAAACTTACTTGATTCAACTAATATAGCTTTGAAAATTATCTCTTTCATTAACAACTGTGCCTAAAATCATGGCTGTGTTAAAATTGAACTCAGTTAATATGTTTAAATGGTCATCAATAATTGTTTTAATATTTTATTTTCTGAACTAGCTCAAGAGTAAGAGATAAAAGACATAATATAACTGCTATATTGATATAGTATTAAGAATTACTATGTTTTTTCGGAACTCCAGAGTAAGAGAGTTACAAAACTCCCTAAATCCTACGTTGATTGACTGACACATTGACATCTCAATAAATAGCCTGATGGTGGATTATTTTCAAAATTTAATTTGTTTCTGAAGTGAAGTATGTAAAGTAAAAGACTACACCTAATTCTTTTTTAGATATCAAATGTTTTTAATTACTACAGTAATTAGTTCCAGTGAAAGAAAGTTATTGTCAGGTAATCAAGCATGTTTACATATCTGTGTATTTTTTTATATAGTCCTGAACTTCCTTTTCAGATTTTTTTTTTTTCCTGTAAAGCACTCATGACTTATCTCATTTGTATAGTTTTTGTTTGTTTGTTTGTTTAGATGGAGTCTTGCTCTGTCGCCAGGCTGGAGTGCAGTGGCATGATCTCGGCTCATTGCAATCTCTGCCTCCCAGGTTCAAGCGATTCTCCTGCCTCGGCCTCCCGAGTAACTGGGACAATAGGCATGCACCACCATGCCTGGCTAATTTTTTTTTG
>NW_022318945.1:0-2127 GCF_002776525.5 Piliocolobus tephrosceles
CAAAAAAAAATTAGCCAGGCATGGTGGTGCATGCCTATTGTCCCAGTTACTCGGGAGGCCGAGGCAGGAGAATCGCTTGAACCTGGGAGGCAGAGATTGCAATGAGCCGAGATCATGCCACTGCACTCCAGCCTGGCGACAGAGCAAGACTCCATCTAAACAAACAAACAAACAAAAACTATACAAATGAGATAAGTCATGAGTGCTTTACAGGAAAAAAAAAAAATCTGAAAAGGAAGTTCAGGACTATATAAAAAAATACACAGATATGTAAACATGCTTGATTACCTGACAATAACTTTCTTTCACTGGAACTAATTACTGTAGTAATTAAAAACATTTGATATCTAAAAAAGAATTAGGTGTAGTCTTTTACTTTACATACTTCACTTCAGAAACAAATTAAATTTTGAAAATAATCCACCATCAGGCTATTTATTGAGATGTCAATGTGTCAGTCAATCAACGTAGGATTTAGGGAGTTTTGTAACTCTCTTACTCTGGAGTTCCGAAAAAACATAGTAATTCTTAATACTATATCAATATAGCAGTTATATTATGTCTTTTATCTCTTACTCTTGAGCTAGTTCAGAAAATAAAATATTAAAACAATTATTGATGACCATTTAAACATATTAACTGAGTTCAATTTTAACACAGCCATGATTTTAGGCACAGTTGTTAATGAAAGAGATAATTTTCAAAGCTATATTAGTTGAATCAAGTAAGTTTCTGGACAAAATATGAACATCAATTTTGATGTGTGCTCTGAATTAAAACTAAAAGAAAAACTCCCTTTCTACGAGATTTCTCACCGTGTCTTCTGATGGGATACTTTGTTGAATTTAACAAACAGTCCTACTTTGAAGACTAACGTCCTTTTCCAGAGTTCTGCATCAACTGATCTCCCCACATTCTCTATACCTCACTTGCTGCAATACCAGGGTTACTGTTGCCAAGAGACAAGGAATATTATTATTGCATCATTAATGTTCTTATAGATGGGGGAATTTTCAAAAAAAATTTAAATGGGGCAATTCTGAGTCCCAAATCTCAAAAAAGACAATGTTATATTGGATATATTAAAGAGTAAAAACAAGTTCCTCAAGATACCTGAACTTAAGTTAAAAATAGTGAAGAGGGAGGAAGGAGAAAAAAATAGTGAAAATAACCAGTTAAACCATGCAGATTCGCACAGATAGGCAAACGTTTTTGTTTTGTAAGTATTGTAACTGCCTACATGTGACTTCAAAATTAAGTTGCAATATCTGAAATACAGAATTTGGGGAAATATTCTCTATTTAATTTTTACCCCCAAGGGAATGTACTTCTTTTTTTTAAATCCTCAAACAATTAAAAAGAGGCTAGTCATGGGGGCTCATGCCTGTAATCCCAGCAATTTGGAAGGCTGAGGCTGGAAGATTACTTTGAGTCCAGGAGTTCAAGACCAGCCTGGGCAATATAGAGAGACTTTGACTCTATAAAAAATTTAAAAAGCAATTAGCTCGGTGTGGGGATGCATAGCTGTTGTCCCAGCTACTCAAGAGGCTGAGGTAGGAGGACTGTTTGAGCCCAGAAGGTCAAGGGTGAAGTAAGCCATGATCACACCACTGCACTCCAGCCTGAGAAACAGAGCAAGCCTTTGTCTCAAAAATAAACAGTTAAAAAAGTATTATGGTTGATAAGTATAATTGTTTTGAGTGCCAACAACTAATTTCAAAAAAGAACATTTAGAAGACAGAGTTCTTCCCAACATAATGTTGGGAATTCAATAGCCACCAAGTGAGCTTCTCTTGCTTCTGATGTACATGATGCAGAGTTGCTGCCTCTCCAAACTGCCACCAATTTCAGAGAAGCAAGCTGGCCAGAGAAATCTCCAGCCTCTTTTGAAGGGACTGGCTGATAATACTCTAAAGTACAATGGGCTTTCAAGCAAGCTGGGAGCTAAAGCCACCTAGTGAGACCAAAATGCCATTCTCTCTGCACTGGATGCTGTGCAACTCACCATGACACTCACAGTAAACCCAGTAACCTCATAAGCTTTTTCCACATCATTCCAAATCACTAACCCCTCTGTGGATAACCCTGTCAACACTGAAGGGGACTCCAGAATTATAGCCAACACCA
>NW_022318946.1:0-1562 GCF_002776525.5 Piliocolobus tephrosceles
GTGTCCAGGAAATTATCAATTTCTTCTAGGTTTTCTAGTTTATTTGCATAGAGGTGTTTACAGTATTCTCTGATGGTAGTTTATATTTCTGTGCAGTCAGTGGTGATATCTCCTTTATCATTTTTTATTGCATCTATTTGATTCTTCTCTTTTTTCTTCTGTATAACTCTTGCTAGCAGTCTATCAGTTTTGTTAATCTTTTCAAAAAACCAGCTCCTGGATTCATTGATTTTTTGGAGGGTTTTTTGTGTCTCTATCTCCTTCAGTTCTGCTCTGATCTTAGTTATTTCTTGCCTTCTGCTAGCTTTTGAATGTGTTTGCTCTTGCCTCTCTAGTTCTTTTAATTGTGATGTTAGAGTATCAATTTTAGATCTTTCCAGCTTTCTCTTGTGGGCATTTAATGCTATAAATTTCGCTCTCCACACTGCTTTAAATGTGTCCCAGAGATTCTGGTATGTTGTATCTTTGTTCTCATTGGTTTCAAAGAACATCTTTATTTCTGCCTTCATTTCGTTACATACTCAGTAGTCATTCAGGAGCAGGTTGTTCAGTTTCCATGTAGTTGAGTGGTTTTGATTGAGTTTCTTAGTCCTGAGTTCTAGTTTGTTTGCACTGTGGTCTGAGAGACAGTTTGTTATAATTTCTGTTCTTGTACATTTGCTGAGGAGTGCTTTACTTCCAATTATGTGGTCAATTTTGGAATAAGTGTGATGTGGTGCTGAGAAGAATGTATATTCTGTTGACTTGGGGTGGAGAGTTCTATAGATGTCTATTAGGTCCGCTTGGTGCAGAGATGAGTTCAATTCCTGGATATCCTTGTTAACTTTCTGTCTCGTTGATCTGTCTAATGTTGACAGTGGAGTGTTGAAGTCTCCCATGATTATTGTGTGGGAGTCTGAGTCTCTTTGTAAGTCTCTAAGGACTTGCTTTACGAATCTTGGTGCTCCTGTATTGGGTGCATATATATTTAGGACAGTTAGCTCTTCCTGTTGAATTGATCCCTTTACCATTATGTAATGGCCTTCTTTGTCTCTTTTGACCTTTGATGGTTCAAAGTCTGTTTTATCAGAGACCAGTATTGCAACCCCTGCTTTTTTTTGTTCTCCGTTTGCTTGGTACATCTTCCTCCATCCCTTTATTTTGAGCCTATATGTGTCTCTGCATGTGAGATGGGTCTCCTGAATACAGCAAACTGATGGGTCTTGACTCTTTATCCAGTTTGCCAGTCAGTGTCTTTTAATTGGAGCATTTAGTCCATTTACATGTAAGGTTAATATTGTTATGTGTGAACTTGATCCTGCCATTATGATATTAACTCGTTATTTTGCTCATTAGTTGATGCAGTTTCTTCCTAGCCTCGATGGTCTTTACATTTTGGCATGTTTTTGCAATGGCTGGTACCGGTTGTTCCTTTCCATGTTTAGGGCTTCCTTCAGGGTCTCTTGTAAGGCAGGCCTGGTGGTGACAAAATCTCTAAGCATTTGCTTATCTGTAAAGGATTTTATTTCTCCTTCACTGATGAAACTTAGTTTGGCTGGATATGAAATTCTGGGTTTAAAATT
>NW_022318947.1:0-1562 GCF_002776525.5 Piliocolobus tephrosceles
AATTTTAAACCCAGAATTTCATATCCAGCCAAACTAAGTTTCATCAGTGAAGGAGAAATAAAATCCTTTACAGATAAGCAAATGCTTAGAGATTTTGTCACCACCAGGCCTGCCTTACAAGAGACCCTGAAGGAAGCCCTAAACATGGAAAGGAACAACCGGTACCAGCCATTGCAAAAACATGCCAAAATGTAAAGACCATCGAGGCTAGGAAGAAACTGCATCAACTAATGAGCAAAATAACGAGTTAATATCATAATGGCAGGATCAAGTTCACACATAACAATATTAACCTTACATGTAAATGGACTAAATGCTCCAATTAAAAGACACTGACTGGCAAACTGGATAAAGAGTCAAGACCCATCAGTTTGCTGTATTCAGGAGACCCATCTCACATGCAGAGACACATATAGGCTCAAAATAAAGGGATGGAGGAAGATGTACCAAGCAAACGGAGAACAAAAAAAAGCAGGGGTTGCAATACTGGTCTCTGATAAAACAGACTTTGAACCATCAAAGGTCAAAAGAGACAAAGAAGGCCATTACATAATGGTAAAGGGATCAATCCAACAGGAAGAGCTAACTATCCTAAATATATATGCACCTAATACAGGAGCACCCAGATTCATAAAGCAAGTCCTTAGAGACTTACAAAGAGACTTAGACTCCCATACAATAATAATGGGAGACTTCAACACTCCACTGTCAACATTAGACAGATCAACGAGACAGAAAGTTAACAAGGATATCCAGGAATTGAACTCATCTCTGCACCAAGCGGACCTAATAGACATCTATAGAACTCTCCACCCCAAGTCAACAGAATATACATTCTTCTCAGCACCACATCACACTTATTCCAAAATTGACCACAAAATTGGAAGTAAAGCACTCCTCAGCAAATGTAAAGGAACAGAAATTATAACAAACTGTCTCTCAGACCACAGTGCGATCAAACTAGAACTCAGGACTAAGAAACTCAATAAAAACCACTCAACTACATGGAAACTGAACAACCTGCTCCTGAATGATTACTGGGTACATAACGTAATGAAAGCAGAAATAAAGATGTTCTTTGAAACCAATGAGAACAAAGATACAACATACCAGAATCTCTGGGACACATTTAAAGCAGTGTGGAGAGCGAAATTTATAGCATTAAATGCCCACAAGAGAAAGCTGGAAAGATCTAAAATTGATACTCTAACATCACAATTAAAAGAACTAGAGAGGCAAGAGCAAACACATTCAAAAGCTAGCAGAAGGCAAGAAATAACTAAGATCAGAGCAGAACTGAAGGAGATAGAGACACAAAAAACCCTCCAAAAAATCAATGAATCCAGGAGCTGGTTTTTTGAAAAGATTAACAAAACTGATAGACTGCTAGCAAGAGTTATACAGAAGAAAAAAGAGAAGAATCAAATAGATGCAATAAAAAATGATAAAGGAGATATCACCACTGACTGCACAGAAATATAAACTACCATCAGAGAATACTGTAAACACCTCTATGCAAATAAACTAGAAAACCTAGAAGAAATTGATAATTTCCTGGACAC
>NW_022318948.1:0-6283 GCF_002776525.5 Piliocolobus tephrosceles
AGAAACTATCTCAACATCCACCATTAAGAAAATGGTAAACTGTATTATGGCATGTTCAGGAAAAACACACTATATAGACTAAATTTGGCTTTACTGAAGTTTATGTCACAATACTGCAAAATGTGTGTGATAAGTTTCTTAAAAAATGATAAAAGTTATATACATTATGATTTGAATTTATTTTAAATAATACAGTCACAGGAAAACAAACTGGTAGTAAAAAAACAGTATAGCAAAATTCAAATAGTGATTATAGGTAATGAAAACATAAACAAGTCCCTCTTTTTTTCAAATTTATTATGTGGTTTGATTACACTGTTTTCATGACACACACACATATACGCACACATACATACATACACATACATACACATACACACATACACACTGACCTTTAATTATACAAGCAATACGTCAGCACTCTCTGTCAAAATGGTTTTTCAAATTTATCAGTAAGTTTAAAGATCTCTTTGACCACCACTCTCAATCTTAGACCCCTTCACTTATGATACAGTTTAGATCTGTGTCCCCACCCAAATCTTACCTTCAATTGTAATCCCCAATGTGGGAGGTGGTGAGAGGCAACTGGATTATGGGATCAGATTTCTCATGGATGGTTTAGTACTCTCCCCTTGGTACTGTTCTCACAATAATGAATGAGTTCTCTGGAGATCTGCCACACATTTAAAAGCATGTGGCACCTCTACCGTATCTCTTCTTGCTCCTGTTTTCACCATGTGAGATGCATGCCGCCCTTCACCTTCTGCCATGATTGTAAATTTCCTGAGACCTCCACAGAAACAGATATTGCTATATTTCCTATACAGCCTGCTGAACCATAAGTCAATTAAACCTCTATATAAATTACCTGGTCTCAGGTATTTCTTTATAGCAATGGAAGAACAGATGAATACAACTTATCTCCAAAAGGAATCATTATTATCAATTTGATGTGATTTCTTCCAGGCATGTTTATATCTTTATGCATACACATCTAGGTACCAAGAAGACAATGCAAAGTATTGTGAGATTTTTATGATAATTAAGTAACATAATCTATGTATCACTTTGCAATTTGCTTTTTATTGAACCTTAGCAATACAAAAGTATTAAAAGAGAACAGTAGAGTGAGATTTGATTGTGACTTTGAAGAAGAAAAACCTTCTGAAGGAAGGCCAAACTGTGACAATCTTATTGGATAGTGTCATCAAATTTGACCACATTAAAATGTAAAACTGTTTCGTGACAAAACAGTCATAAATTTGGCAGACAGGAAGAAAATATGTACAATATATAACAAAGAAATATATTTTTTCTTTTTTTTTTTTTTTTTTTGAGACGGAGTCTTGCTCTGTCGCCCGAGCTGGAGTGCAGTGGCCAGATCTCAGCTCACTGCAAGCTCCGCCTCCCGGGTTTACGCCATTCTCCTGCCTCAGCCTCCGGAGTAGCTGGGACTACAGGCGCCCGCCACCTCGCCCGGCTAGTTTTTTGTATTTTTAGTAGAGACGGGGTTTCACCGTGTTAGCCAGGATGGTCTCGATCTCCTGACCTCGTGATCCGCCCGTCTCGGCCTCCCAAAGTGCTGGGATTACAGGCTTGAGCCACCGCGCCCGGCCAAAAAGAAATATATTTTTAAAATAATTCTGATATATAAAGTTAATCGAGTAGAAGGATTCCAAATTAAATGTAGGAAATTCACAATAGAAGAAACCCTAATGGCTGATGACATGAAAAGATGATCAACCTGACCAATAAGCCAGGAAATTAAAATGGAAACAATAACAGAATGCTTTTCACAGTCATCTACTTGGAAATAAAATTTAAAATTAGACAATTAATTAGGGGTAATTGGAGAAACAGGTACTCTGAAACACTGTCAGTGGCATAAAGTGATAAAAACAATGAGGGGTGGCCGGGTGTGGTGGCTCATGCCTGTAATCTCAGCACTTTGGGATGCCAAGGTGGGCGGATCACAAGGTCAGGAGATCGATACCATCCTGGCTAACATGGTGAAACCCCGTCTCTATTAAAAATACAAAAAATTAGCCGGGTATGGTGGCGGGCACCTGTAGTCCCACCTACTTGGGAGACTGAGGCAGGAGAATGGCGTGAACGCGGGAGGCGGAGCTTGCAGTGAGCCGAGATAGCGCCACTGCACTCGAGCCTGGGGGACAGAGCAAGACTCTGTCTCAAAAAAAAAAAAAAAAAAAAAAAGAAAAGAAAAGAAAACACTGAGGGGCAATTCCACATTATCTCATTATCTATAACAAAAAAATATGTTTATTCATTGGCTTAGCAGTTTCACTGAAAAGAAGAATTTGCATAAGTACGAAAGAGAACGAGGTAGTACAAGATTGGCAGTGCAAACTGTATCTCATAATTTACAAAAAAAAAAAAATCAAAAAACAACCTAAGTGACCTCCGAATGTGGCATTTTAATGAAGTGGTTATAAAATACCTGTTTTACAAAGATAACTAAGAGCAGTTCAGTGTTTACTCTGAAAATCCTCTCAGTAATTTGGGATAAAATGACACATCTTCACCAGAAAATGGCCTTATTTGCAGACTTAGGGTCTCTTGTCTCATTATTTATCTAGACTTTACTTTCTTTTGGCCAGTATTTATTCTATATTTCACAAGCTTGATAGTAGATGTTTCAATTAAAATTATTTCTATATACCTTTGATTTTATTTGGTTCCTAGAAACAAATAGGAATTAGAGAGCTTTAGTTGCCTTTTATCAAAATATTACAAATTAATTCTTATCCTGTAATGTACTTAGCACAGCCCCTAACAAGCTACCAATGCATGTTCTTTTCTCACTTCTGTTTCCTATGCATTCTTCTGATGTTTTGAAAAGCCATATAGAAAATTGGAGGCTATAGGAAAACAAGTAAATCAACCCATCATCTGATGGGTGTGCATTTTATAGCTGATCACTTGGTTATGGGAAGTTACTATATCATCTATCTGTAAGAGAATGGGGAAGCATTAGAGTCCTGTTAGAAATCAGTTCCTGGATGGCATTTCAGCACTTAAAATTTGGAAAGAATTTTGGGAGAAGAACTATAGGGACAAAACTTCATTCAACTGCTCAGCCAACCAACAGACATTTCCAAGAATGCCAGGAGTAATTGATTTCATACATTTTCTTTAAGATCTGCCTAAAAAATTAGTGTGCTAATTGCCCACGAGTACAATATTCCTTGGGTTAATTAAATTTACTCTTCTGCATTAATTTAATTAATTTCAAAGTACCTAATAGGTAGCATTTTGAAAGGTCAGAAAATTATTTAATGCATGGAACAAAACATTTTCTATCTCTACTTCTCATTTTCATTTTAATTAACAAACATGTTTACAGGATTTGTAATGATGCCAGATACTGTTCTAAGTATCTTACTGATTCTTAATAGTAATAAACTGAGGCACTGGGAGGTTAAGCAAATTGCCTAAGGTTACATAGCAAGTTACTTGAGGAGCTTGTATTTTAAACTACACACTCTGGCTGCTGAGCCCACACTCCTGATTTAAGAAAGCCCAGAGTACTCCAAAAGTAAACTTGTTTGCTCTGGCCTTTCATTTTCACACATTAATGACTATGTCATTTCTCCCACCCCCAAACTTACTAATAGTAATGAACTTTCCAAAAAGTTGTTCAATTTTAACTATATGTAAAATGTACTTTTCCTAATTAGCAGTTTTTTGTTTTGTTTTGTTTTTGTTAGGTTGTAGCATACGAATTTTGTTTTATTGTAGGTCAAATATTCACATATTGAGAATTTCATACAATTCAACTTAACCAGAAGAAACCTTATGCATAAAGGAAAAGGAAGCAGATGTGGCACTGGAAGACCAAACTCCGTATCTATTCTGTCACATGGGACCTGTATATCTTTAAAGCAAATAATATAACCACTTGGTCTTTATTTTTCTCATTGCTAATATGGGACTACTAAGACTTGCTTATCACTGCTATCTGAAAAATAGTTTAATCTATAAAACATTCTCGTCAACTATTATGTACAAAACACATACTATCTACTACTATCCCAAAGAATAGTGCCAAAGCCCTAGTTACAAAAAATGGACACTTTTAAAACATTTACACAACTGAGAATATGTTTCCTAATTCCTAGAAAATACAAAAACAAGCAATCTCTGGAAATTATAGCTAAATTGTTCATGCACCTAGAAAACTAAGAGCCAACTGTCCGTATCTCATTCTCATAAAAGATAAGATGGAAGATTTCAAATTATTAAGAAAGGAAAGGTTAAGTGTCTGCAGTTCTGTTTGAAAACTGGAGCCAGTTGGGCCAATATATTTTTGAACGATATGAGCTTCTTCAAGACTTCCCAACACCTGCTAAAATGAGATCACCTTAGTGACCAAAAGGATCTTATGGACTAGCAGGTTCCTACCAAGTGACAGACAAATACAAAAAACAGTGTAGAAAGTAGAAATTCCAAGTAACCATTTTCTTCAGTAGTCATTTTCCTCTGACTTCTACCATGTCATTTTTCAGGTAATAATCTTTAAGACAAAAAGTGCCACAAATTGTTAGAATCAAATGTATAAATCACATTTTACTTTTCATAATGGGCACTCAAGAAATGTGGGCCTTTGATGATAACGACTTCAGAATTATTTTCTATTGGCTTGGGTAGTAAACTGAGACTATAAAATACAGCGAAATAAGCTCAATTGTAACATTAAAAACCTGGTCTTTACAGATCACTGAAGCTTTGTGGCATTTAAAAATATATTCTATACTTCGATTAATTTCCTTAAACACTACTCATCAATTTGAAAGAACCAAATTATTTTGTTTTTCAGCCTTAGGACCTGGGCTGACATTCAGCAAATATAAATGGATGTGAGTGGTCTGTGTAAAGTTCAGTCAAGGAAAAGGTAACAATAAGACTGAAATTAAAGTGACTCTTTCCTATCTTACAAATAATAGCTTTCTGTTCATGAAATGAAATGACATACGTGAACACTTTGTACAACTATAAATCTCTATAGAAAGTACACTATTTACAAGTACAAATTTATACTATTTCTGTTGTTCTATCTCACAAAGCCCGCACAAGTACTTTATCTCTGAATAATTAAGATTTTCAATTCAACATAAAAGCTTGGTGTATTTTCTTTGCTATGAGTATTAATAGGGTCTCTTACAGAAAATAAATAAAACCAGAGGGATAAAATCATACCACACACACAATACAGAGTTACAACATTACTTCTTGCTTTCTTTTGGTCTTGCAATTTATCTGTGACTTATTATTTATTCAACTTATTCCACGTGTAGACTTCAAATCCATACATGGGTATGAATCACTTCGGGTTTAATTCAGCTACCCAAAGAAATATATATAGATGGCAATTCTCATTAATTCAATATGTGCCAGAGTAAATTAATTTAGAATTGAAGACATATGTTTTGCTAAATTAGATTCTTAATTAGTAATGCCACAGACCTCTCCTACAAACTGAAATTAATTATGTAAAGAAAAAAGCACATCTAGAAAGTATTACGCTATTTAGAGTTCAGTCCCTGAATGCCAAGAAAATAGATCAATGTGTTCATTATCTTACATACATAAAAAGTGGAGAAACACAAAACTGCTAAATCCAGTTGCATTAATTAATTAGCACACATATATATGTACTATCATGATCCACAAAGAGAACTCTGATGATTTACAAGTGGATTATATATTATACAAAGTGGTGAGCCAGGATTTCCCTAATATTATAAAAAATGTTTATTATAAAACACACTTGTTAAATTTAAAAATAGACCTCAAAAGCCATTGAGTGAATAAATGTATTTTTATAGAGGTGCTGCAGAGTGTGTTTTGAGGCAATATTATTAACTTTAGAGGTTTAAAACGGTAAGGTTTTTAAATTTGTCGTTGAAATACATTGTTGTTTACACAAAATAGGGCATCATATATTGAAAAACTACCATCCCGCATTTTAAGCCCTGACTCAAAATTTTATCGGTATCTTGGCAGTGCGCAAGTATTCCTTTGAAAAGAAGAAAATAAACTCTTTCACTCCTTAAAAAGGTAAAAAAAAAAAAAAAAAAACACTAGGTTATATGGTCTTCTCTTTTTTTTTTTCTTAATTATACTTTAAGTTCTAGGGTACATATGCATAACGTGCAGGTTTGTTACATATGTATACCTGTGCCATGTTGGTGTGCTACACCCATCAACTCGTCAGCACCCATCAATTCATCATTTATATCAGGTATAACTCCCCACTGCAATT
>NW_022318948.1:6383-8950 GCF_002776525.5 Piliocolobus tephrosceles
ACATGATAGGCCCCAGTGTGTGATGTTCCCCTTCCCGAGTCCAAGTGAACTCATTGTTCAGTTCCCACATATGAGTGAGAACATGCGGTGTTTGGTTTTCTCTTCTTGTGATAGTTTGCTAAGAATGATGGTTTCCAGCTGCATCCATGTCCCTACAAAGGACGCAAACTCATCCTTTTTTATGGCTGCACAGTATTTCATGGTGTATATGTGCCACATTTTCTTAATCCAGTCTGTCACTGATGGACATTTGGGTTGATTCCAAGTCTTTGCTATTGTGAATAGTGCCGCAATAAACATACGTGTGCATGTGTCTTTGTAGTAGAATAATTTATAATCCTTTGGGTATATACCCAGTAGTGGGATGGCTGGGTCATATGGTACATCTAGTTCTAGATAATTGAGGAATTGCCATACTGTATTCCATAATGGTTGAACTAGTTTACAATCCCACCAACAGTGTAAAAGTGTTCCTATTTCTCCACATCCTCTCCAACACCTGTTGTTTCCTGATTTTTTAATGATTGCTATTCTAACTGGTGTGAGATGGTATCTCATTGTGGTTTTGATTTGCATTTCTCTGATGGCGAGTGATGATGAGCATTTCCTCATGTGTCCATTGGCTGTATGAATGTCTTCTTTTGAGAAATGTCTGTTCATATCCTTTCCCCACTTTTTGATGGGGTTGTTTTTTTCTTGTATATTTGTTTGAGTTCTTTGTAGATTCTGGAAATTAGCCCTTTGTCAGATGAGTAAATTGCAAAAATTTTCTCCCATTCTGTAGGCTGCCTGTTCACTCTGATGGTAGTTTCTTTTGCTGTGCAGAAGCTCTTTAGTTTAATTAGATCCCATTTGTCAATTTTGGCTTTTGCTGCCGTTGCTTTTGGTGTTTTAGACATGAAGTCCTTGCCCATGCCTATGTCCTGAATGGTACTACCTAGATTTTCTTCTAGGGTTTTTATGGTAATAGGTCTAACATTTAAGTCTCTAATCCATCTTGAATTAATCTTCGTATAAGGAGTAAGGAAAGGATCCAGTTTCAGCTTTCTACTTATGGCTAGGCAATTTTCCCAGCACCATTTATTAAATAGGGAATCCTTTCCCCATTTCTTGTTTTTCTCAGGTTTGTCAAAGATCAGATGGCTGTAGATGTGTGGTATTATTTCTGAGCACTCTGTTCTGTTCCATTGGTCTATATCTCTGTTTTGGTACCAGTACCATGCTGTTTTGGTTACTGTAGCCTTGTAGTATAGTTTGAAGTCAGGTAGCGTGACGCCTCCGGCTTTGTCCTTTTGACTTAGGATTGTCTTGGCAATGCGGGCTCTTTTTTGGTTCCATATGAACTTTAAAGCAGTTTTTTCCAATTCTGTGAAGAAACTCATTGGTAGCTTGATGGGGATGGCATTGAATCTATAAATAACCTTGGGCAGTATAGCCATTTTCACGATATTGATTCTTCCTATCCATGAGCATGGTATGTTCTTCCATTTGTTTGTGTCCTCTTTGATTTCACTGAGCAGTGGTTTGTAGTTCTCCTTGAAGAGGTCCTTTACATCCCTTGTAAGTTGCATTCCTAGGTATTTTATTCTCTTTGAAGCAATTGTGAATGGAAGGTCATTCCTGATTTGGCTCTCTGCTTGTCTGTTACTGGTGTATAAGAATGCTTGTGATTTTTGCACATTAATTTTGTATCCTGAGACTTTGCTGAAGTTGCTTATCAGCTTAAGAAGATTTTGGGCTGAGACGATGGGGTTTTCTAAATACACAATCATGTCATCTGCAAACAGGGACAATTTGACTTCCTCTTTTCCTAACTGAATACCCTTGATTTCTTTCTCTTGCCTGATTGCCCTAGCCAGAACTTCCAACACTATGTTGAATAGGAGTGGTGAGAGAGGGCATCCCTGTCTTGTGCCAGTTTTGAAAGGGAATATTTCCAGTTTTTGCCCATTCAGTATGATATTAGCTGTGGGTTTGTACTAAATAGCTCTTATTATTTTGAGGTATGTTCCATCAATACCGAATTTATTGAGCGTTTTTAGCATGAAGGGCTGTTGAATTTTGTCAAAAGCCTTTTCTGCATCTATTGAGATAATCGTGTGGTTCTTGTCTTTGGTTCTGTTGATATGCTGGATTACGTTGATTGATTTGCGAATGTTGAACCAGCCTTGCATCCCAGGGATGAAGCCCACTTGATCATGGTGGATAAGCTTTTTGATGTGCTGCTGAATCCGGTTTGCCAGTATTTTATTGAGGATTTTTGCATCGTTGTTCATCAGGGATATTGGTCTAAAATTCTCTTTTTTTGTTGTGTCTCTGCCAGGCTTTGGTATCAGGATGATGTTGGCCTCATAAAATGAGTTAGGGAGGATTCCCTCTTTTTCTATTGATTGGAATAGTTTCAGAAGGAATGGTACCAGCTCCTCCTTGTACCTCTGGTAGAATTCAGCTGTGAATCCATCTGGTTCTGGGCTTTTTTTGGTGGGCAGGCTATTAATTGTTGCCTCAATTTCAGAGGCTGCTATTGGTCTATTCAGGGATTCAACTTCTTCCTGGTTTAGTCTTGG
>NW_022318949.1:0-2567 GCF_002776525.5 Piliocolobus tephrosceles
CCAAGACTAAACCAGGAAGAAGTTGAATCCCTGAATAGACCAATAGCAGCCTCTGAAATTGAGGCAACAATTAATAGCCTGCCCACCAAAAAAAGCCCAGAACCAGATGGATTCACAGCTGAATTCTACCAGAGGTACAAGGAGGAGCTGGTACCATTCCTTCTGAAACTATTCCAATCAATAGAAAAAGAGGGAATCCTCCCTAACTCATTTTATGAGGCCAACATCATCCTGATACCAAAGCCTGGCAGAGACACAACAAAAAAAGAGAATTTTAGACCAATATCCCTGATGAACAACGATGCAAAAATCCTCAATAAAATACTGGCAAACCGGATTCAGCAGCACATCAAAAAGCTTATCCACCATGATCAAGTGGGCTTCATCCCTGGGATGCAAGGCTGGTTCAACATTCGCAAATCAATCAACGTAATCCAGCATATCAACAGAACCAAAGACAAGAACCACACGATTATCTCAATAGATGCAGAAAAGGCTTTTGACAAAATTCAACAGCCCTTCATGCTAAAAACGCTCAATAAATTCGGTATTGATGGAACGTACCTCAAAATAATAAGAGCTATTTATGACAAACCCACAGCTAATATCATACTGAATGGGCAAAAACTGGAAAAGTTCCCTTTGAAAACTGGCACAAGACAGGGATGCCCTCTCTCACCACTCCTATTCAACATAGTGTTGGAAGTTCTGGCTAGGGCAATCAGGCAAGAGAAAGAAATCAAGGGTATTCAGTTAGGAAAAGAGGAAGTCAAATTGTCCCTGTTTGCAGATGACATGATTGTGTATTTAGAAAACCCCATCGTCTCAGCCCAAAATCTTCTTAAGCTGATAAGCAACTTCAGCAAAGTCTCAGGATACAAAATTAATGTGCAAAAATCACAAGCATTCTTATACACCAGTAACAGACAAGCAGAGAGCCAAATCAGGAATGACCTTCCATTCACAATTGCTTCAAAGAGAATAAAATACCTAGGAATGCAACTTACAAGGGATGTAAAGGACCTCTTCAAGGAGAACTACAAACCACTGCTCAGTGAAATCAAAGAGGACACAAACAAATGGAAGAACATACCATGCTCATGGATAGGAAGAATCAATATCGTGAAAATGGCTATACTGCCCAAGGTTATTTATAGATTCAATGCCATCCCCATCAAGCTACCAATGAGTTTCTTCACAGAATTGGAAAAAACTGCTTTAAAGTTCATATGGAACCAAAAAAGAGCCCGCATTGCCAAGACAATCCTAAGTCAAAAGGACAAAGCCGGAGGCGTCACGCTACCTGACTTCAAACTATACTACAAGGCTACAGTAACCAAAACAGCATGGTACTGGTACCAAAACAGAGATATAGACCAATGGAACAGAACAGAGTGCTCAGAAATAATACCACACATCTACAGCCATCTGATCTTTGACAAACCTGAGAAAAACAAGAAATGGGGAAAGGATTCCCTATTTAATAAATGGTGCTGGGAAAATTGCCTAGCCATAAGTAGAAAGCTGAAACTGGATCCTTTCCTTACTCCTTATACGAAGATTAATTCAAGATGGATTAGAGACTTAAATGTTAGACCTATTACCATAAAAACCCTAGAAGAAAATCTAGGTAGTACCATTCAGGACATAGGCATGGGCAAGGACTTCATGTCTAAAACACCAAAAGCAACGGCAGCAAAAGCCAAAATTGACAAATGGGATCTAATTAAACTAAAGAGCTTCTGCACAGCAAAAGAAACTACCATCAGAGTGAACAGGCAGCCTACAGAATGGGAGAAAATTTTTGCAATTTACTCATCTGACAAAGGGCTAATTTCCAGAATCTACAAAGAACTCAAACAAATATACAAGAAAAAAACAACCCCATCAAAAAGTGGGGAAAGGATATGAACAGACATTTCTCAAAAGAAGACATTCATACAGCCAATGGACACATGAGGAAATGCTCATCATCACTCGCCATCAGAGAAATGCAAATCAAAACCACAATGAGATACCATCTCACACCAGTTAGAATAGCAATCATTAAAAAATCAGGAAACAACAGGTGTTGGAGAGGATGTGGAGAAATAGGAACACTTTTACACTGTTGGTGGGATTGTAAACTAGTTCAACCATTATGGAATACAGTATGGCAATTCCTCAATTATCTAGAACTAGATGTACCATATGACCCAGCCATCCCACTACTGGGTATATACCCAAAGGATTATAAATTATTCTACTACAAAGACACATGCACACGTATGTTTATTGCGGCACTATTCACAATAGCAAAGACTTGGAATCAACCCAAATGTCCATCAGTGACAGACTGGATTAAGAAAATGTGGCACATATACACCATGAAATACTGTGCAGCCATAAAAAAGGATGAGTTTGCGTCCTTTGTAGGGACATGGATGCAGCTGGAAACCATCATTCTTAGCAAACTATCACAAGAAGAGAAAACCAAACACCGCATGTTCTCACTCATATGTGGGAACTGAACAATGAGTTCACTTGGACTCGGGAAGGGGAACATCACACACTGGGGCCTATCATGT
>NW_022318949.1:2667-8950 GCF_002776525.5 Piliocolobus tephrosceles
AATTGCAGTGGGGAGTTATACCTGATATAAATGATGAATTGATGGGTGCTGACGAGTTGATGGGTGTAGCACACCAACATGGCACAGGTATACATATGTAACAAACCTGCACGTTATGCATATGTACCCTAGAACTTAAAGTATAATTAAGAAAAAAAAAAAGAGAAGACCATATAACCTAGTGTTTTTTTTTTTTTTTTTTTACCTTTTTAAGGAGTGAAAGAGTTTATTTTCTTCTTTTCAAAGGAATACTTGCGCACTGCCAAGATACCGATAAAATTTTGAGTCAGGGCTTAAAATGCGGGATGGTAGTTTTTCAATATATGATGCCCTATTTTGTGTAAACAACAATGTATTTCAACGACAAATTTAAAAACCTTACCGTTTTAAACCTCTAAAGTTAATAATATTGCCTCAAAACACACTCTGCAGCACCTCTATAAAAATACATTTATTCACTCAATGGCTTTTGAGGTCTATTTTTAAATTTAACAAGTGTGTTTTATAATAAACATTTTTTATAATATTAGGGAAATCCTGGCTCACCACTTTGTATAATATATAATCCACTTGTAAATCATCAGAGTTCTCTTTGTGGATCATGATAGTACATATATATGTGTGCTAATTAATTAATGCAACTGGATTTAGCAGTTTTGTGTTTCTCCACTTTTTATGTATGTAAGATAATGAACACATTGATCTATTTTCTTGGCATTCAGGGACTGAACTCTAAATAGCGTAATACTTTCTAGATGTGCTTTTTTCTTTACATAATTAATTTCAGTTTGTAGGAGAGGTCTGTGGCATTACTAATTAAGAATCTAATTTAGCAAAACATATGTCTTCAATTCTAAATTAATTTACTCTGGCACATATTGAATTAATGAGAATTGCCATCTATATATATTTCTTTGGGTAGCTGAATTAAACCCGAAGTGATTCATACCCATGTATGGATTTGAAGTCTACACGTGGAATAAGTTGAATAAATAATAAGTCACAGATAAATTGCAAGACCAAAAGAAAGCAAGAAGTAATGTTGTAACTCTGTATTGTGTGTGTGGTATGATTTTATCCCTCTGGTTTTATTTATTTTCTGTAAGAGACCCTATTAATACTCATAGCAAAGAAAATACACCAAGCTTTTATGTTGAATTGAAAATCTTAATTATTCAGAGATAAAGTACTTGTGCGGGCTTTGTGAGATAGAACAACAGAAATAGTATAAATTTGTACTTGTAAATAGTGTACTTTCTATAGAGATTTATAGTTGTACAAAGTGTTCACGTATGTCATTTCATTTCATGAACAGAAAGCTATTATTTGTAAGATAGGAAAGAGTCACTTTAATTTCAGTCTTATTGTTACCTTTTCCTTGACTGAACTTTACACAGACCACTCACATCCATTTATATTTGCTGAATGTCAGCCCAGGTCCTAAGGCTGAAAAACAAAATAATTTGGTTCTTTCAAATTGATGAGTAGTGTTTAAGGAAATTAATCGAAGTATAGAATATATTTTTAAATGCCACAAAGCTTCAGTGATCTGTAAAGACCAGGTTTTTAATGTTACAATTGAGCTTATTTCGCTGTATTTTATAGTCTCAGTTTACTACCCAAGCCAATAGAAAATAATTCTGAAGTCGTTATCATCAAAGGCCCACATTTCTTGAGTGCCCATTATGAAAAGTAAAATGTGATTTATACATTTGATTCTAACAATTTGTGGCACTTTTTGTCTTAAAGATTATTACCTGAAAAATGACATGGTAGAAGTCAGAGGAAAATGACTACTGAAGAAAATGGTTACTTGGAATTTCTACTTTCTACACTGTTTTTTGTATTTGTCTGTCACTTGGTAGGAACCTGCTAGTCCATAAGATCCTTTTGGTCACTAAGGTGATCTCATTTTAGCAGGTGTTGGGAAGTCTTGAAGAAGCTCATATCGTTCAAAAATATATTGGCCCAACTGGCTCCAGTTTTCAAACAGAACTGCAGACACTTAACCTTTCCTTTCTTAATAATTTGAAATCTTCCATCTTATCTTTTATGAGAATGAGATACGGACAGTTGGCTCTTAGTTTTCTAGGTGCATGAACAATTTAGCTATAATTTCCAGAGATTGCTTGTTTTTGTATTTTCTAGGAATTAGGAAACATATTCTCAGTTGTGTAAATGTTTTAAAAGTGTCCATTTTTTGTAACTAGGGCTTTGGCACTATTCTTTGGGATAGTAGTAGATAGTATGTGTTTTGTACATAATAGTTGACGAGAATGTTTTATAGATTAAACTATTTTTCAGATAGCAGTGATAAGCAAGTCTTAGTAGTCCCATATTAGCAATGAGAAAAATAAAGACCAAGTGGTTATATTATTTGCTTTAAAGATATACAGGTCCCATGTGACAGAATAGATACGGAGTTTGGTCTTCCAGTGCCACATCTGCTTCCTTTTCCTTTATGCATAAGGTTTCTTCTGGTTAAGTTGAATTGTATGAAATTCTCAATATGTGAATATTTGACCTACAATAAAACAAAATTCGTATGCTACAACCTAACAAAAACAAAACAAAACAAAAAACTGCTAATTAGGAAAAGTACATTTTACATATAGTTAAAATTGAACAACTTTTTGGAAAGTTCATTACTATTAGTAAGTTTGGGGGTGGGAGAAATGACATAGTCATTAATGTGTGAAAATGAAAGGCCAGAGCAAACAAGTTTACTTTTGGAGTACTCTGGGCTTTCTTAAATCAGGAGTGTGGGCTCAGCAGCCAGAGTGTGTAGTTTAAAATACAAGCTCCTCAAGTAACTTGCTATGTAACCTTAGGCAATTTGCTTAACCTCCCAGTGCCTCAGTTTATTACTATTAAGAATCAGTAAGATACTTAGAACAGTATCTGGCATCATTACAAATCCTGTAAACATGTTTGTTAATTAAAATGAAAATGAGAAGTAGAGATAGAAAATGTTTTGTTCCATGCATTAAATAATTTTCTGACCTTTCAAAATGCTACCTATTAGGTACTTTGAAATTAATTAAATTAATGCAGAAGAGTAAATTTAATTAACCCAAGGAATATTGTACTCGTGGGCAATTAGCACACTAATTTTTTAGGCAGATCTTAAAGAAAATGTATGAAATCAATTACTCCTGGCATTCTTGGAAATGTCTGTTGGTTGGCTGAGCAGTTGAATGAAGTTTTGTCCCTATAGTTCTTCTCCCAAAATTCTTTCCAAATTTTAAGTGCTGAAATGCCATCCAGGAACTGATTTCTAACAGGACTCTAATGCTTCCCCATTCTCTTACAGATAGATGATATAGTAACTTCCCATAACCAAGTGATCAGCTATAAAATGCACACCCATCAGATGATGGGTTGATTTACTTGTTTTCCTATAGCCTCCAATTTTCTATATGGCTTTTCAAAACATCAGAAGAATGCATAGGAAACAGAAGTGAGAAAAGAACATGCATTGGTAGCTTGTTAGGGGCTGTGCTAAGTACATTACAGGATAAGAATTAATTTGTAATATTTTGATAAAAGGCAACTAAAGCTCTCTAATTCCTATTTGTTTCTAGGAACCAAATAAAATCAAAGGTATATAGAAATAATTTTAATTGAAACATCTACTATCAAGCTTGTGAAATATAGAATAAATACTGGCCAAAAGAAAGTAAAGTCTAGATAAATAATGAGACAAGAGACCCTAAGTCTGCAAATAAGGCCATTTTCTGGTGAAGATGTGTCATTTTATCCCAAATTACTGAGAGGATTTTCAGAGTAAACACTGAACTGCTCTTAGTTATCTTTGTAAAACAGGTATTTTATAACCACTTCATTAAAATGCCACATTCGGAGGTCACTTAGGTTGTTTTTTGATTTTTTTTTTTTTGTAAATTATGAGATACAGTTTGCACTGCCAATCTTGTACTACCTCGTTCTCTTTCGTACTTATGCAAATTCTTCTTTTCAGTGAAACTGCTAAGCCAATGAATAAACATATTTTTTTGTTATAGATAATGAGATAATGTGGAATTGCCCCTCAGTGTTTTCTTTTCTTTTCTTTTTTTTTTTTTTTTTTTTTTTGAGACAGAGTCTTGCTCTGTCCCCCAGGCTCGAGTGCAGTGGCGCTATCTCGGCTCACTGCAAGCTCCGCCTCCCGCGTTCACGCCATTCTCCTGCCTCAGTCTCCCAAGTAGGTGGGACTACAGGTGCCCGCCACCATACCCGGCTAATTTTTTGTATTTTTAATAGAGACGGGGTTTCACCATGTTAGCCAGGATGGTATCGATCTCCTGACCTTGTGATCCGCCCACCTTGGCATCCCAAAGTGCTGAGATTACAGGCATGAGCCACCACACCCGGCCACCCCTCATTGTTTTTATCACTTTATGCCACTGACAGTGTTTCAGAGTACCTGTTTCTCCAATTACCCCTAATTAATTGTCTAATTTTAAATTTTATTTCCAAGTAGATGACTGTGAAAAGCATTCTGTTATTGTTTCCATTTTAATTTCCTGGCTTATTGGTCAGGTTGATCATCTTTTCATGTCATCAGCCATTAGGGTTTCTTCTATTGTGAATTTCCTACATTTAATTTGGAATCCTTCTACTCGATTAACTTTATATATCAGAATTATTTTAAAAATATATTTCTTTTTGGCCGGGCGCGGTGGCTCAAGCCTGTAATCCCAGCACTTTGGGAGGCCGAGACGGGCGGATCACGAGGTCAGGAGATCGAGACCATCCTGGCTAACACGGTGAAACCCCGTCTCTACTAAAAATACAAAAAACTAGCCGGGCGAGGTGGCGGGCGCCTGTAGTCCCAGCTACTCCGGAGGCTGAGGCAGGAGAATGGCGTAAACCCGGGAGGCGGAGCTTGCAGTGAGCTGAGATCTGGCCACTGCACTCCAGCTCGGGCGACAGAGCAAGACTCCGTCTCAAAAAAAAAAAAAAAAAAAGAAAAAATATATTTCTTTGTTATATATTGTACATATTTTCTTCCTGTCTGCCAAATTTATGACTGTTTTGTCACGAAACAGTTTTACATTTTAATGTGGTCAAATTTGATGACACTATCCAATAAGATTGTCACAGTTTGGCCTTCCTTCAGAAGGTTTTTCTTCTTCAAAGTCACAATCAAATCTCACTCTACTGTTCTCTTTTAATACTTTTGTATTGCTAAGGTTCAATAAAAAGCAAATTGCAAAGTGATACATAGATTATGTTACTTAATTATCATAAAAATCTCACAATACTTTGCATTGTCTTCTTGGTACCTAGATGTGTATGCATAAAGATATAAACATGCCTGGAAGAAATCACATCAAATTGATAATAATGATTCCTTTTGGAGATAAGTTGTATTCATCTGTTCTTCCATTGCTATAAAGAAATACCTGAGACCAGGTAATTTATATAGAGGTTTAATTGACTTATGGTTCAGCAGGCTGTATAGGAAATATAGCAATATCTGTTTCTGTGGAGGTCTCAGGAAATTTACAATCATGGCAGAAGGTGAAGGGCGGCATGCATCTCACATGGTGAAAACAGGAGCAAGAAGAGATACGGTAGAGGTGCCACATGCTTTTAAATGTGTGGCAGATCTCCAGAGAACTCATTCATTATTGTGAGAACAGTACCAAGGGGAGAGTACTAAACCATCCATGAGAAATCTGATCCCATAATCCAGTTGCCTCTCACCACCTCCCACATTGGGGATTACAATTGAAGGTAAGATTTGGGTGGGGACACAGATCTAAACTGTATCATAAGTGAAGGGGTCTAAGATTGAGAGTGGTGGTCAAAGAGATCTTTAAACTTACTGATAAATTTGAAAAACCATTTTGACAGAGAGTGCTGACGTATTGCTTGTATAATTAAAGGTCAGTGTGTATGTGTGTATGTGTATGTATGTGTATGTATGTATGTGTGCGTATATGTGTGTGTGTCATGAAAACAGTGTAATCAAACCACATAATAAATTTGAAAAAAAGAGGGACTTGTTTATGTTTTCATTACCTATAATCACTATTTGAATTTTGCTATACTGTTTTTTTACTACCAGTTTGTTTTCCTGTGACTGTATTATTTAAAATAAATTCAAATCATAATGTATATAACTTTTATCATTTTTTAAGAAACTTATCACACACATTTTGCAGTATTGTGACATAAACTTCAGTAAAGCCAAATTTAGTCTATATAGTGTGTTTTTCCTGAACATGCCATAATACAGTTTACCATTTTCTTAATGGTGGATGTTGAGATAGTTTCT
>NW_022318950.1:0-1199 GCF_002776525.5 Piliocolobus tephrosceles
CCACTGCACTCCAGCCTGGGTGACAGAGCGAGACTGCGTCTCAAAAATAAATAAGTATTGAATGAGGCTGGGTGTGGTGGCTCATGCCTGTAATGCCAGTGCTTTTTTTTTTCTTTCTTTTTTTGAGACAGAATCTCACTGTTGCCCAGGCTGGAGTGCAGTGGCACAATCTTGGCTCACTGCAACCTCTGCCTCCTGGGTTCAAGTGATTCTCCTGCCTCAGCCTCCCGAGTAGCTGGGATTACAGGTGCCCACCACCACGCCCAGCTAACTTTTGTATTTTTGTATCTTTAGCTGGGTGTGGTGATGCACACCTATGGTCCCAGCTACTTGGGGGGGCTAAGGTGAGTGGATCATTTGAGGTCAGGAGTTTGAGGTTGCAGTGAACTATGATTGCACCACTGTACTCCAGCCTGGGGTTTCACCATGTTGGCCAGGCTGATCTTGAACTCCTGACCTCAGATGATCTGCCCACCTCGACCTCCCAAAGTGTTGGGATTACAGGTGTGAACCATCGCACCCGGCCTCCCAGGGCTTTGGGAGGCAGAGGTGGGAGGATTGATTGCTTGAGGCCAGGAGTTTGAGACCAGCCTGGGCAACATGGCAAGACCCCATCTCTACTGAAAAAAAAATTAGCTGGGCATAGCAATGCATGCCTGTAGTAGTCCTAGGTACTTGGAAGGCAGAGGTGGGAGGATCACTTGAGCCCAGAAGTTCAAAGTTACAGTGAGCCACGATTATACCACTGCATTCCAGCTGAGAACAGAGCAAGATTCTGTCTCTTAAAAAAAAAAAGAGTATTGAGTGCCTACATGTGTCCAGGCATTGTCTTAAGCCCAGCTGTACAGTAATGGGTAGGACTAGCAAAGTTTCTAATTTCACGTTTACTTTCTAGTGTATGTTGCAGGTATTGTGGAGCAGACAGTAATTAAATGGGAAAAATCAAACAGTGATCTATACAGGATTTTGTGTTAGAGCGTGCCCAAGAAACTACGTAAGAATGGGTAGTCAGGTCAGGTGAGTCTGAAGAGACAACAGGTGAGCTAACACCTGAATGAGCAGTCAGGGCTGGGTGTGGTGGCTCACACCTGTAATCCCAGCACTTTGGGAGGCTGAGGTGGGAGTATCACTTGAGGTCAGGAGTTTGAGACCAGCTTGGGCAACATGGGGAGACTCCCATCTCTACAAAATCTTTTTTA
>NW_022318951.1:0-1199 GCF_002776525.5 Piliocolobus tephrosceles
TAAAAAAGATTTTGTAGAGATGGGAGTCTCCCCATGTTGCCCAAGCTGGTCTCAAACTCCTGACCTCAAGTGATACTCCCACCTCAGCCTCCCAAAGTGCTGGGATTACAGGTGTGAGCCACCACACCCAGCCCTGACTGCTCATTCAGGTGTTAGCTCACCTGTTGTCTCTTCAGACTCACCTGACCTGACTACCCATTCTTACGTAGTTTCTTGGGCACGCTCTAACACAAAATCCTGTATAGATCACTGTTTGATTTTTCCCATTTAATTACTGTCTGCTCCACAATACCTGCAACATACACTAGAAAGTAAACGTGAAATTAGAAACTTTGCTAGTCCTACCCATTACTGTACAGCTGGGCTTAAGACAATGCCTGGACACATGTAGGCACTCAATACTCTTTTTTTTTTTAAGAGACAGAATCTTGCTCTGTTCTCAGCTGGAATGCAGTGGTATAATCGTGGCTCACTGTAACTTTGAACTTCTGGGCTCAAGTGATCCTCCCACCTCTGCCTTCCAAGTACCTAGGACTACTACAGGCATGCATTGCTATGCCCAGCTAATTTTTTTTTCAGTAGAGATGGGGTCTTGCCATGTTGCCCAGGCTGGTCTCAAACTCCTGGCCTCAAGCAATCAATCCTCCCACCTCTGCCTCCCAAAGCCCTGGGAGGCCGGGTGCGATGGTTCACACCTGTAATCCCAACACTTTGGGAGGTCGAGGTGGGCAGATCATCTGAGGTCAGGAGTTCAAGATCAGCCTGGCCAACATGGTGAAACCCCAGGCTGGAGTACAGTGGTGCAATCATAGTTCACTGCAACCTCAAACTCCTGACCTCAAATGATCCACTCACCTTAGCCCCCCCAAGTAGCTGGGACCATAGGTGTGCATCACCACACCCAGCTAAAGATACAAAAATACAAAAGTTAGCTGGGCGTGGTGGTGGGCACCTGTAATCCCAGCTACTCGGGAGGCTGAGGCAGGAGAATCACTTGAACCCAGGAGGCAGAGGTTGCAGTGAGCCAAGATTGTGCCACTGCACTCCAGCCTGGGCAACAGTGAGATTCTGTCTCAAAAAAAGAAAGAAAAAAAAAAGCACTGGCATTACAGGCATGAGCCACCACACCCAGCCTCATTCAATACTTATTTATTTTTGAGACGCAGTCTCGCTCTGTCACCCAGGCTGGAGTGCAGTGG
>NW_022318952.1:0-3829 GCF_002776525.5 Piliocolobus tephrosceles
CACGAGGTCAGGAGATCGAGACCATCCTGGCTAACACGGTGAAACCCCATCTCTACTAAAAAATACAAAAAACTAGCCAGGCGAGGTGGCGGGCGCCTGTAGTCCCAGCTACTCAGGAGGCTGAGGCAGGAGAATGGCGTAAACCCGGGAGATGGAGCTTGCAGTGAGCTGAGATCCAGCCACTGCACTCCAGCCTGGGCGACAGAGCGAGACTCCGTCTCAAAAAAAAAAAAAAAAAAAAGAACAAACCCAGGGAAAACAGGCAGGTTCTCTATCCTCATATCCTCACAGGCCTATTCAACAAGACTAAACACACAAGGAAGAGAGACTAAACACATAAGAAGGATGCAAAGCAGCAGAAAACCAGGTCTGAACTAGGTAGCCAGACCCCGATGGTAATCTCAAAAAAAAATAAAAAATAAAAAATGAATCATAGTATTTTGTTTGTGATGTGCCAGACACTGGGCTAAACACTTTATTTGCTTTTCCTGCTGAAATTCAGCCCACAAATACACATTATGTGACTGCCTCCATGACAAAACCCCCAGGAGATTCTAGGGAAGGGAGAGATCAGATCGACCCAAAGGACCCAAAAAGACAGCAAAGCTTGAGCGAGGCCTTAAGAGAAGGAAAGAATTTGAATAGAGGGTGAGTAAAAGAGAAACTACAGAAGCACAGCCCAAGAGAAACATAATGTGAGCCACAAATACAAGCTACATATCTAATTCTGAATTTTCTAGTAGCCACATTTTTTAAAGTTAAAAAAAGGTAAAATTAACTTTTAGAATATATTTTATCCGGCCGGGCGCGGTGGCTCACGCTTGTAATTCCAGCACTTTGGGAGGCAGAGACGGGCGGATCACAAGGTCAGGAGATCGAGACCATCCTGGCTAACATGGTGAAACCCTATCTCCACTAAAAATACAAAAATTAGCCGGGCACAGTGGCAGGCGCCTGTAGTCCCAGCTACACGGGAGGCTGAGGCAGGAGAATGGCATGAACCCGGGAGGCGGAGCTTGCAGTGAGTGGAGATCGCGCCACTGTACTCCAGCCTGGGCGACAGAGAGAGACTCTGTCTCAAATAATAATAATAATAAAGAATATATTTTATCCAATATTTGCAACATATTAAAATTTCAGTATATAATCAGTATAAAACATTATTAATGCGATGTCTTACATTATTTTTTTCTCTACTAAGTCTTTGATATCTGGTGTGTATTACCTACTTACAGAAGTTGTCAGTTCCAAGTAGCCAGACTTCAAGTGCTCAATAGCCCCATGTGACTACCATCTTGGATAGCACAAGTCAAGAGGGAAAAAAGAACAGGCATTCATGGATGTCTTGCTAGGCCTCAGTCACTTTTTCTATAAACACAGCTTTATTTAATCTTCCAAACACTCCCTTAGGGGAATATTGTTACAGGTTGAGTATCCCTTATCCAAAATGCTTGGGACCAGAAGTATTTTGGATTTCAGATTTTTTTTCTAATTTTAGAATACTTGCATTATACTTATGGGTTCAGCATCTTTACTCTGAGAATCCGAAATCTGAAATGTTCCCATGAGCATTTCCTTTGAACATTATGTCAGCACTCAATGACAAAAGTTTGGATGAGAAATCCAAACATTTTGCATTTTGGAGCATTTTGGGTTTTGGATTTTTGGATGAGGGATAGTCAACCTGTATTATCCCCATTTTACAGAGGAGACTACTGAGGCTCTAAGAGGTTAAGTTGACAGCTAAATAAGTAGGTTGATCTAGGATTTAAATTCAGCTCTCACCAACTTCAAGCCTGGGAATGTTCCTCATGCTGGAATTGTCTTAGGAAACTGCTTCCGGGGACCATGCACCACAAAACAAGACAACACCCAGGCAGACAGAACCAAAGAGATCCTGGGATCCACTTCTAAGCAGCTTCCTCCTGGGGCTCCACAGCCCACACCAGCTTTGTGCAGCCTCCCATACAGGGAGCAGGGTGGACAAAAAGCAAGCAGACAAACACACACAACTTTTCTCTTTCCAGTTAATTGAAATTGAGACGTAACCTGCTCCATCACAGCAAAATAACGAAAGGAAGGGCACCTGTGTAGGTAAATCTTTAACTTTTGTTGCAGGGACGTACACGATGAACACTTAGTTGGCTGCTTCTCAGCCAGCCAAGCAGGGCTCCCTTACACCCTTTGCGGCTCTATTTTGTTGTCAATTACTGTTTCTAAAACTATTAAGGGAGGAAGGGGGAAGAGTATAAATAGCATTAACAGTAATTTACGATCTGAAAAGGGACAGCAGGAGTTCGAAATCCGTCTCCATTAAGATACTTTCCCTACACTCCTCTGGGTCCTGGAGCTGCAGGATCATGATCCAGGATCGTAGGAAAAGGATGTTTATACAACACTTCTGGCAGAAAAGACATTTTTTTTCCTTGCATCCCGAGGGCAAGGTTCAGCCGACTTTCCATAAAGCGTCTGGTCTGTGCCGAGCGTGCTGTGGGTACACTGTCCCTGGTGTGGGAAGATACTGAGCTTTCCAAATTTTTGTTTTATTTTATTTACTTTTTGTTTAATGAACCCTCCCTGATTTCTACAGTCATTCAAGCCTGTTGCCACCCACCCCACCCCACCTCAACCATCAGCAAAGCCCACCAAGAAAAATGCCAAGAGAGACGCTGATCAGCTCTTCAGTGAGAATTTTGCCATGTTTCTGCCTTTGATAAATCTAGATTCTTTGAGACAAAGGTTGACTCCATCACTAAGGCATGTTTTATGCCACCCAGTTTAACTTTGCAGGACCTACTTACTAAGTCAAGGAATTGCAAGGCCACATTACGGAGCAGCTTGAGTTAGAGTCTAAAAGGAGAGCCAGTTGCACCCCAGGATTACCATGTTTTTTTCCTTTTTCTTTTCTTTTGAGGTGGACGTGAGACACCATGGTCTGGCTCTGAACACAGTCTCTGGCAGCTGCTTATGGTTCTCTCAACACTAATGATGCGATCAAGTCTTTGAGTGAATTTTGGAGCTGAAGGGAGAGACAAAAAGAAAATTTCATAAACCACCCCCAGAATCTGTTCGCTGAAGCACCGCACATTTTCAGTACCACCTTCGCGAACCAGTCTCTTAGATCACTAGCGACCCCACGTGGCCAATTTAAAATAACAGTAATTTTTTTCCTCCCTGCAGAAAAGAAACGTAACACTTCAAGGTTTTACTCCTAAGTCTTCGTAGAATTTAAAAACTGAAAAGCTGTAAGGACTGTTGATGTCACCTGACCCAACCACCTCATTTTACAGGAAGGAGAGGTTGAGAGAGGTTTAAAAAAACAAAAAAGGGCTTGAAAGTTCACACAGAATGTTAAGGTCAAGTTAGGAAGCAGTACAAGAAATGATTCTAAGAGATTCTGTGCTACTGGATTTCAATGTATTAATGGAAGAAAGGAAAAGAAGGCTCTTTGTTCCCCAGACTAGAAAATAAATACTGCTGTTACAGAAGAATCACCGTAATAACACTGCACATTTTAAAGGATCCCAAGTTCCAATGGGTATGTAGGCAATACATATATTTCTTTCCTCTTCTATGCCTAAAACTTATCAGAGTACATTAAACAGAGTCATGGCAAGAATGAGGCCAGCATGGACAAGAGGGAGGAGTCAGCATTTGGCAAATGTGAATTTGATGCCCATTCCCAAAGCCTAGCCACTGAGCAAAGGAAAAGATTGGGTTTAGCCGGGCGCGGTGGCTCAAGCCTGTAATCCCAGCACTTCGGGAGGCCGAGACGGGCGGATCACGAGGTCAGGAGATCGAGACCATCCTGGCTAACACGGTGAAACCC
>NW_022318953.1:0-3829 GCF_002776525.5 Piliocolobus tephrosceles
GGGTTTCACCGTGTTAGCCAGGATGGTCTCGATCTCCTGACCTCGTGATCCGCCCGTCTCGGCCTCCCGAAGTGCTGGGATTACAGGCTTGAGCCACCGCGCCCGGCTAAACCCAATCTTTTCCTTTGCTCAGTGGCTAGGCTTTGGGAATGGGCATCAAATTCACATTTGCCAAATGCTGACTCCTCCCTCTTGTCCATGCTGGCCTCATTCTTGCCATGACTCTGTTTAATGTACTCTGATAAGTTTTAGGCATAGAAGAGGAAAGAAATATATGTATTGCCTACATACCCATTGGAACTTGGGATCCTTTAAAATGTGCAGTGTTATTACGGTGATTCTTCTGTAACAGCAGTATTTATTTTCTAGTCTGGGGAACAAAGAGCCTTCTTTTCCTTTCTTCCATTAATACATTGAAATCCAGTAGCACAGAATCTCTTAGAATCATTTCTTGTACTGCTTCCTAACTTGACCTTAACATTCTGTGTGAACTTTCAAGCCCTTTTTTGTTTTTTTAAACCTCTCTCAACCTCTCCTTCCTGTAAAATGAGGTGGTTGGGTCAGGTGACATCAACAGTCCTTACAGCTTTTCAGTTTTTAAATTCTACGAAGACTTAGGAGTAAAACCTTGAAGTGTTACGTTTCTTTTCTGCAGGGAGGAAAAAAATTACTGTTATTTTAAATTGGCCACGTGGGGTCGCTAGTGATCTAAGAGACTGGTTCGCGAAGGTGGTACTGAAAATGTGCGGTGCTTCAGCGAACAGATTCTGGGGGTGGTTTATGAAATTTTCTTTTTGTCTCTCCCTTCAGCTCCAAAATTCACTCAAAGACTTGATCGCATCATTAGTGTTGAGAGAACCATAAGCAGCTGCCAGAGACTGTGTTCAGAGCCAGACCATGGTGTCTCACGTCCACCTCAAAAGAAAAGAAAAAGGAAAAAAACATGGTAATCCTGGGGTGCAACTGGCTCTCCTTTTAGACTCTAACTCAAGCTGCTCCGTAATGTGGCCTTGCAATTCCTTGACTTAGTAAGTAGGTCCTGCAAAGTTAAACTGGGTGGCATAAAACATGCCTTAGTGATGGAGTCAACCTTTGTCTCAAAGAATCTAGATTTATCAAAGGCAGAAACATGGCAAAATTCTCACTGAAGAGCTGATCAGCGTCTCTCTTGGCATTTTTCTTGGTGGGCTTTGCTGATGGTTGAGGTGGGGTGGGGTGGGTGGCAACAGGCTTGAATGACTGTAGAAATCAGGGAGGGTTCATTAAACAAAAAGTAAATAAAATAAAACAAAAATTTGGAAAGCTCAGTATCTTCCCACACCAGGGACAGTGTACCCACAGCACGCTCGGCACAGACCAGACGCTTTATGGAAAGTCGGCTGAACCTTGCCCTCGGGATGCAAGGAAAAAAAATGTCTTTTCTGCCAGAAGTGTTGTATAAACATCCTTTTCCTACGATCCTGGATCATGATCCTGCAGCTCCAGGACCCAGAGGAGTGTAGGGAAAGTATCTTAATGGAGACGGATTTCGAACTCCTGCTGTCCCTTTTCAGATCGTAAATTACTGTTAATGCTATTTATACTCTTCCCCCTTCCTCCCTTAATAGTTTTAGAAACAGTAATTGACAACAAAATAGAGCCGCAAAGGGTGTAAGGGAGCCCTGCTTGGCTGGCTGAGAAGCAGCCAACTAAGTGTTCATCGTGTACGTCCCTGCAACAAAAGTTAAAGATTTACCTACACAGGTGCCCTTCCTTTCGTTATTTTGCTGTGATGGAGCAGGTTACGTCTCAATTTCAATTAACTGGAAAGAGAAAAGTTGTGTGTGTTTGTCTGCTTGCTTTTTGTCCACCCTGCTCCCTGTATGGGAGGCTGCACAAAGCTGGTGTGGGCTGTGGAGCCCCAGGAGGAAGCTGCTTAGAAGTGGATCCCAGGATCTCTTTGGTTCTGTCTGCCTGGGTGTTGTCTTGTTTTGTGGTGCATGGTCCCCGGAAGCAGTTTCCTAAGACAATTCCAGCATGAGGAACATTCCCAGGCTTGAAGTTGGTGAGAGCTGAATTTAAATCCTAGATCAACCTACTTATTTAGCTGTCAACTTAACCTCTTAGAGCCTCAGTAGTCTCCTCTGTAAAATGGGGATAATACAGGTTGACTATCCCTCATCCAAAAATCCAAAACCCAAAATGCTCCAAAATGCAAAATGTTTGGATTTCTCATCCAAACTTTTGTCATTGAGTGCTGACATAATGTTCAAAGGAAATGCTCATGGGAACATTTCAGATTTCGGATTCTCAGAGTAAAGATGCTGAACCCATAAGTATAATGCAAGTATTCTAAAATTAGAAAAAAAATCTGAAATCCAAAATACTTCTGGTCCCAAGCATTTTGGATAAGGGATACTCAACCTGTAACAATATTCCCCTAAGGGAGTGTTTGGAAGATTAAATAAAGCTGTGTTTATAGAAAAAGTGACTGAGGCCTAGCAAGACATCCATGAATGCCTGTTCTTTTTTCCCTCTTGACTTGTGCTATCCAAGATGGTAGTCACATGGGGCTATTGAGCACTTGAAGTCTGGCTACTTGGAACTGACAACTTCTGTAAGTAGGTAATACACACCAGATATCAAAGACTTAGTAGAGAAAAAAATAATGTAAGACATCGCATTAATAATGTTTTATACTGATTATATACTGAAATTTTAATATGTTGCAAATATTGGATAAAATATATTCTTTATTATTATTATTATTTGAGACAGAGTCTCTCTCTGTCGCCCAGGCTGGAGTACAGTGGCGCGATCTCCACTCACTGCAAGCTCCGCCTCCCGGGTTCATGCCATTCTCCTGCCTCAGCCTCCCGTGTAGCTGGGACTACAGGCGCCTGCCACTGTGCCCGGCTAATTTTTGTATTTTTAGTGGAGATAGGGTTTCACCATGTTAGCCAGGATGGTCTCGATCTCCTGACCTTGTGATCCGCCCGTCTCTGCCTCCCAAAGTGCTGGAATTACAAGCGTGAGCCACCGCGCCCGGCCGGATAAAATATATTCTAAAAGTTAATTTTACCTTTTTTTAACTTTAAAAAATGTGGCTACTAGAAAATTCAGAATTAGATATGTAGCTTGTATTTGTGGCTCACATTATGTTTCTCTTGGGCTGTGCTTCTGTAGTTTCTCTTTTACTCACCCTCTATTCAAATTCTTTCCTTCTCTTAAGGCCTCGCTCAAGCTTTGCTGTCTTTTTGGGTCCTTTGGGTCGATCTGATCTCTCCCTTCCCTAGAATCTCCTGGGGGTTTTGTCATGGAGGCAGTCACATAATGTGTATTTGTGGGCTGAATTTCAGCAGGAAAAGCAAATAAAGTGTTTAGCCCAGTGTCTGGCACATCACAAACAAAATACTATGATTCATTTTTTATTTTTTATTTTTTTTTGAGATTACCATCGGGGTCTGGCTACCTAGTTCAGACCTGGTTTTCTGCTGCTTTGCATCCTTCTTATGTGTTTAGTCTCTCTTCCTTGTGTGTTTAGTCTTGTTGAATAGGCCTGTGAGGATATGAGGATAGAGAACCTGCCTGTTTTCCCTGGGTTTGTTCTTTTTTTTTTTTTTTTTTTTGAGACGGAGTCTCGCTCTGTCGCCCAGGCTGGAGTGCAGTGGCTGGATCTCAGCTCACTGCAAGCTCCATCTCCCGGGTTTACGCCATTCTCCTGCCTCAGCCTCCTGAGTAGCTGGGACTACAGGCGCCCGCCACCTCGCCTGGCTAGTTTTTTGTATTTTTTAGTAGAGATGGGGTTTCACCGTGTTAGCCAGGATGGTCTCGATCTCCTGACCTCGTG
>NW_022318955.1:0-2443 GCF_002776525.5 Piliocolobus tephrosceles
CGCTGGTTCTTTTGCGCCCGCTCGGCTGGTCTTAGAAAAACAAGACAGATGGTGCCGAAACCCGGGAGGAGACCCCTCCTCAGGCCTCTAAGGATTGAGGAACCTCCTCCTGCTTCCACACCGCAGACGGACCAGGACCTGAGACCCGCTTCCCTCACTCTCACGGCCTCTCTGGGGTAAGTGCCCTTGTCTCCTCTTTACCTCCCTCGGCCAGAAATCCTGCGCGGGTCCGAGGTCCATTTGGAGCCACCAAGTGGCTTGGGAGAGCCTTGCAGGACGGAGACGTCCGCCTGAAGGTAATCTCCACCTTGGCTTCAAGAGCCTCCAGTCTGTCTCTGCTGGTTCCAGAGGACGCTTTGAAGCCAGGCAGAGATCCACTTCCATTTCCATTGTGTCCATTGTGTCCCTCGGCCAAAATCCTGCGCAGGTCCGAGGTCCATTTTGAGCCACCAAGTGGCTTGGAAGCCACCACGTGGCTTCGGAGAGCCTTGCAGGACGGAGACGTCTGCCTGAAGGTACTCTCCACTTTGGCTTCAAGAGCCTCCAGTCTGTCTCTGCTGGTTCCAAAGGACGCTTTGAAGCCAGGCAGAGATCCACTTCCATTTCCATTGTGTCCATTGTGTGTCGGTAAAGAGGAAACAAATGGGAAACCCCCAGTCCAAATTTCCAAAGAGCACCCCCTTAGGGTGCCTCCTAGCCAATTTAAAAACCTCACAGCTTGAACAAGACCTTAGGAGGAAGCGGTTAATTTTCCTTTCCACTGTGGCGTGATCGACCTCGGCAATTTCTGCCAGCGGCTAGGCAAGTGGTCCGAAATTAATTTACATACAAGGCTTTTGGGCCTTGGGCTCTCGTCCCTATACTCCTTCTCTCCACCCCCTCCCTTCCTGCCCAGACTCCTCCTCCTCCCCCCATCCAGACTCCTCCTTCCTCCTCCTTATCTACTAGTAATCCACTCGGTCCCGTGCCTCCTTTGGGGCCCCCAACTGGCTGTCTTGAGTCCCCTATCTCTGCCCACACCCTCCTACAGTGTTAGCATCTTTGCGAGAGGTGGCTGGGGCGGGGGGGTAGTCAGAGTACATGTCCCTTTTTCATTGGCCGATCTTTCCAAAATTGAGAAGCGTTTAGGTGATTTCTCAGCTAATCCTACCATATACATAAAGGAATTTAGACACCTTTGTCAGGCCTATGACTTAACTTGGCATGACCTCCAGGTTATCCTAACCTCTACCCTAAACTGACTGAAGTTCTAACCCAGTATACCTGGTTAGATCCGGCCTCCCCAACAGGGGCCACCATTTTGGCGTCTTATTTCATTTCTCAATCAGCTCCTGACATTCGTAAAAACTTCAAAAGGTAGAGGATGGTCCTCAGACACCAATACAAGACCTAGTTAAATTAGCCCTTAAGGTCTATAGCTCCAGAGAGGAGACGGCAAGCTTGCCTTGAACAGAAGGCCCAGCTCCTAGCAGCGGCTTTACAGCCCAGTCGTAACCCCAGACCAGAGAGCACATACCCCACAGACTTCAAGGCCACGAAAGGAGCCTGCCTGCTATAAGTGCGGCAAGGCAGGACACTATGCCAACAGGTGTCCGCAAGGTCCCCGAGTCCCAACGCAGCCTTGCTATAAGTGCAAGGCATCAGGACATTAGGCCAGTGAATGTCCTAACCCTCGTCCACCAGCAACCCCCTGCCCTGCTTGCCAGCAGGGAGGAAACTGGAAGTCTGATTGCCCCACCCTGAGAACAGGTGCCGCGCCTCTACGTGACCCCCTTTCCCAGGATCCTGGGAGCTCCTTCCAGCTCCTACATCTGGACGATGACAACTGAAGGTGCCGAGACTCGGGGACCCCAATCACCCTCGCCAAGCTGCGGGTAACTCTCCTGGTAGCGGGTAAGACAATTACTTTTTTAATCAACAGCGAGGCTACCTATTCTGTTTTGCCGTCCTTCTCTGGACCTAGCCTTCCATCCAATATCTCTGTAGTAGGAGTAAGTGGAAAGCCATCCACTCCACGAAAAACTCCAATCCTTAATTGCTGCCTGGCCAACAAGTACTTTGCGCACTCATTCCTCATTCCCAGCTAAAAAGGGCCCCTACCGAAAGCAATCAGTGGAAATCAGTTTGGCTTTCCCCCACTCGCCTCAAACTTACTAAATTTTCTTAACTATCTCATACTCCCCAACCTTGCTGGGACCTTCCTTCTGGGTTTTGCCCATATTCCAACAAATGCTTCCATTCCTCATTCCTATACTAATACTGTGCCTTATTTTATTCTTCATCCGTACGTCCAAATACCAACCATGGGCCCCGACCTTAACAACGCCCCTTAACAGCAGGAAGTAGCCAGACAGACCACGGCGCCCCTTTATCACTATTATCAATAAAAGGTTGGACTGTTTGGATGAACCGAGGCAAGATGGTGCACTTCCGGGTTCTTCAT
>NW_022318956.1:0-2443 GCF_002776525.5 Piliocolobus tephrosceles
ATGAAGAACCCGGAAGTGCACCATCTTGCCTCGGTTCATCCAAACAGTCCAACCTTTTATTGATAATAGTGATAAAGGGGCGCCGTGGTCTGTCTGGCTACTTCCTGCTGTTAAGGGGCGTTGTTAAGGTCGGGGCCCATGGTTGGTATTTGGACGTACGGATGAAGAATAAAATAAGGCACAGTATTAGTATAGGAATGAGGAATGGAAGCATTTGTTGGAATATGGGCAAAACCCAGAAGGAAGGTCCCAGCAAGGTTGGGGAGTATGAGATAGTTAAGAAAATTTAGTAAGTTTGAGGCGAGTGGGGGAAAGCCAAACTGATTTCCACTGATTGCTTTCGGTAGGGGCCCTTTTTAGCTGGGAATGAGGAATGAGTGCGCAAAGTACTTGTTGGCCAGGCAGCAATTAAGGATTGGAGTTTTTCGTGGAGTGGATGGCTTTCCACTTACTCCTACTACAGAGATATTGGATGGAAGGCTAGGTCCAGAGAAGGACGGCAAAACAGAATAGGTAGCCTCGCTGTTGATTAAAAAAGTAATTGTCTTACCCGCTACCAGGAGAGTTACCCGCAGCTTGGCGAGGGTGATTGGGGTCCCCGAGTCTCGGCACCTTCAGTTGTCATCGTCCAGATGTAGGAGCTGGAAGGAGCTCCCAGGATCCTGGGAAAGGGGGTCACGTAGAGGCGCGGCACCTGTTCTCAGGGTGGGGCAATCAGACTTCCAGTTTCCTCCCTGCTGGCAAGCAGGGCAGGGGGTTGCTGGTGGACGAGGGTTAGGACATTCACTGGCCTAATGTCCTGATGCCTTGCACTTATAGCAAGGCTGCGTTGGGACTCGGGGACCTTGCGGACACCTGTTGGCATAGTGTCCTGCCTTGCCGCACTTATAGCAGGCAGGCTCCTTTCGTGGCCTTGAAGTCTGTGGGGTATGTGCTCTCTGGTCTGGGGTTACGACTGGGCTGTAAAGCCGCTGCTAGGAGCTGGGCCTTCTGTTCAAGGCAAGCTTGCCGTCTCCTCTCTGGAGCTATAGACCTTAAGGGCTAATTTAACTAGGTCTTGTATTGGTGTCTGAGGACCATCCTCTACCTTTTGAAGTTTTTACGAATGTCAGGAGCTGATTGAGAAATGAAATAAGACGCCAAAATGGTGGCCCCTGTTGGGGAGGCCGGATCTAACCAGGTATACTGGGTTAGAACTTCAGTCAGTTTAGGGTAGAGGTTAGGATAACCTGGAGGTCATGCCAAGTTAAGTCATAGGCCTGACAAAGGTGTCTAAATTCCTTTATGTATATGGTAGGATTAGCTGAGAAATCACCTAAACGCTTCTCAATTTTGGAAAGATCGGCCAATGAAAAAGGGACATGTACTCTGACTACCCCCCCGCCCCAGCCACCTCTCGCAAAGATGCTAACACTGTAGGAGGGTGTGGGCAGAGATAGGGGACTCAAGACAGCCAGTTGGGGGCCCCAAAGGAGGCACGGGACCGAGTGGATTACTAGTAGATAAGGAGGAGGAAGGAGGAGTCTGGATGGGGGGAGGAGGAGGAGTCTGGGCAGGAAGGGAGGGGGTGGAGAGAAGGAGTATAGGGACGAGAGCCCAAGGCCCAAAAGCCTTGTATGTAAATTAATTTCGGACCACTTGCCTAGCCGCTGGCAGAAATTGCCGAGGTCGATCACGCCACAGTGGAAAGGAAAATTAACCGCTTCCTCCTAAGGTCTTGTTCAAGCTGTGAGGTTTTTAAATTGGCTAGGAGGCACCCTAAGGGGGTGCTCTTTGGAAATTTGGACTGGGGGTTTCCCATTTGTTTCCTCTTTACCGACACACAATGGACACAATGGAAATGGAAGTGGATCTCTGCCTGGCTTCAAAGCGTCCTTTGGAACCAGCAGAGACAGACTGGAGGCTCTTGAAGCCAAAGTGGAGAGTACCTTCAGGCAGACGTCTCCGTCCTGCAAGGCTCTCCGAAGCCACGTGGTGGCTTCCAAGCCACTTGGTGGCTCAAAATGGACCTCGGACCTGCGCAGGATTTTGGCCGAGGGACACAATGGACACAATGGAAATGGAAGTGGATCTCTGCCTGGCTTCAAAGCGTCCTCTGGAACCAGCAGAGACAGACTGGAGGCTCTTGAAGCCAAGGTGGAGATTACCTTCAGGCGGACGTCTCCGTCCTGCAAGGCTCTCCCAAGCCACTTGGTGGCTCCAAATGGACCTCGGACCCGCGCAGGATTTCTGGCCGAGGGAGGTAAAGAGGAGACAAGGGCACTTACCCCAGAGAGGCCGTGAGAGTGAGGGAAGCGGGTCTCAGGTCCTGGTCCGTCTGCGGTGTGGAAGCAGGAGGAGGTTCCTCAATCCTTAGAGGCCTGAGGAGGGGTCTCCTCCCGGGTTTCGGCACCATCTGTCTTGTTTTTCTAAGACCAGCCGAGCGGGCGCAAAAGAACCAGCG
>NW_022318957.1:0-7943 GCF_002776525.5 Piliocolobus tephrosceles
GAGAGACAGTTTGTTATAATTTCTGTTCTTTTACATTTGCTGAGGAGTGCTTTACTCCCAACTATGTGGTCAATTTTGGAATAAGTGTCATATGGTGCTGAGAAGAATGTATATTCTGTTGATTTGGGGTGGAGAGTTCTATAGATGTCTATTAGGTCTGCTTGGTGCAGAGATGAGTTCAATTCCTGGATATCCTTGTTAACTTTCTGTCTCGTTGATCTGTCTAATGTTGACAGTGGGGTGTTGAAGTCTCCCATTATTATTGTATGGGAGTCTAAGTCTCTTTGTAAGTCTCTAAGGACAAGCTTTATGAATCTGGGTGCTCCTGTATTGGGTGCATATATATTTAGGATAGTTAGCTCTTCCTGTTGAATTGATCCCTTTACCATTATGTAATGGCCTTCTTTGTCTCTTTTGATCTTTGATGGTTTAAAGTCTATTTTATCAGAGACTAGGATTGTAACTCCTGCTTTTTTTTTTGGTTTTCCATTTGCTTGGTAGATCTTCCACCATCCCTTTATTTTGAGCCTATGTATGTCTCTGCATGTGAGATATGTCTCCTGAATACAGCTGACTGATGGGTCTTGACTCTTTATCCAGTTTGCCAGTCTGTGTCTTTTAATTGGAGCATTTAGTCCATTTACATTTAAGGTTAATATTGTTATGTGTGAACTTGATCCTGCCATTATGATATTACCTGGTTATTTTGCTCGTTAGTTGATGCAGTTTCTTCCTAGCCTCGATGGTCTTTACATTTTGGCATGTTTTTGCAATGGCTGGTACTGGTTGTTCCTTTCCATGTTTAGGGCTTCCTTCAGGGTCTCTTGTAAGGCAGGCCTGGTGGTGACAAAATCTCTAAGCATTTGCTTATCTGTAAAGGATTTTATTTCTCTTTCACTTATGCAACTTAGTTTTGCTGGATATGAAATTCTGGGTTTAAAATTCTTTTCTTTAAGAACGTTGAATATTGGCCCCCACTCTCTTCTGGCTTGTAGAGTTTCTGCCGAGAGATCTGCTGTCAGTCTGATGGGCTTCCCTTTGTGGGTAACCCGACCTTTCTCTCTGGCTGCCCTTAAGATTTTTTCCTTCATTTCAACTTTGGTGAATCTGGCAATTATGTGTCTTGGAGTTGCTCTTCTGGAGGAGTATCTTTGTGGCGTTCTCTGTATTTCCTGAATTTGAATGTTGGCCTGGCCTGCTAGGTTGGGGAAGTTCTCCTGGATGATATCCTGTAGAGTGTTTTCCAATTTGGTTCCGTTTTCCCCCTCACTTTCAGGCACCCCAATCAGACGTAGATTTGGTCTTTTGACATAATCCCATACTTCTTGCAGGCTTTGTTCATTTCTTTTTCTTCTTTTTTCTTTTGGTTTCTCTTCTCGCTTCATTTCATTCATTTGATCCTCAATCGCTGATACTCTTTCTTCCAGTTGATCGAGTTGGTTACTGAAGCTTGTGCATTTGTCACGTATTTCTCATGTCATGGTTTTCACCTCTGTCATTTCGTTTATGACCTTCTCTGCATTAATTAGTCTAGCTGTCAATTCTTCCACTTTTTTTTCAAGATTTTTAGTTTCTTTGCGCTGGGTACGTAATTCCTCCTTTAGCTCTGAGAGGTTTGATGGACTGAAGCCTTCTTCTCTCATCTCATCAAAATCATTATCTGACCAGCTTTGATCCGTTGCTGGCGATGGGCTGTGCTCCTTTGCAGGAGGAGATGCGCTCTTATTTTTTGAATTTCCAGCTTTTCTGCCCTGCTTTTTCCCCATCTTTGTGGTTTTATCTGTCACTGGTCTTTGATGATGGTGACGTACTGATGGGGTTTTGATGTAGGTGTCCTTCCTGTTTGATAGGTTTCCTTCTGACTGTCAGGACCCTCAGCTATAGGTATGTTGGAGATTGCTTGAGGTCCACTCCAGACCCTGTTTGCCTGGGTATCAGCAGCAGAGGTTGCAGAAGATAGAATATTGCTGAACAGCGAGTGCACCTGTCCGATTCTTGCTTTGGAAGCTTCCTCTCAGGGGTGTACTCCACCCTGTGAGGTGTGGGGTGTCAGACTGCCCCTAGTGGGGGATGTCTCCCAGTTAGGCTACTCAGGGGCCAGTGACCCACTTGAGCAGGCAGACTGCCCCTTCTCAGATCTCAACCTCCGTGTTGGGAGATCCCCTGCTCTCTTCAAAGCTGTCAGACAGAGTCGTTCGCGTTTCACAGGCTTCTACTCCTTTAGCTGAGCCCTGTCCCCAGAGGCGCAGTCTACAGAGACAGGCAGGTTTCCTTGAGCTGCTGTGAGCTCCACCCAGTTCCAGCTTCCCGGCGGCTTTAGTTACCTACTTAAGCCTCAGCGATGGCGGGCGCCCCTCCCCCAGCCTCGCTGCTGCCTTGCGGTTAGATTGCCGCAGACTGCTGTGTTAGCAAGGAGAGAGGCTCCGTGGGCGTGGGACCCTCCCGGCCAGGTGTGGGATACAATCTCCGGTGTGCCGGTGTTACAGCGCAGTATTGGGGTGGGAGTTACCCGATTTTCCAGGTGTTGTGTGTCTCAGTTCCCCTGGCTAGGAAAAGGGACTCCCTTCCCCCTCGCGCTTCCCAGGTGAGGCGATGCCTCGCCCTGCTTCAGCTCTCGCTGGTCGGGCTGCAGCAGCTGACCAGCACCGATTGTCCGGCACTCCCGAGTGAGATGACCCCAGTACCTCAGTTGAAAATGCAGAAATCGCCGGTCTTCTGTGTCGCTCGCGCTGGGAGATGGAAACTGAAGCTGTTCCTATTCGGCCATCTTGCTCCGCCCTCCTTGGGGGTAATTTTTAAGTAAATTAAAATACTAAGACATTAACTGCTGAGTATAAGTTTAAAATATGTGTATTTTGGCATCTTGTTTTTATACAGCATAGAGAAACTAAATATGGGTCTGTAAATAAACATGGAAATTGTGTTATGAGGAAACATGTTTCCAACAGTTATAAAATGGTGCTCACCTACCAAATGCTGATATGAAACATTTCAAAATTGCTCACTTCCTAGGTTTTCACTGGAAGTTGAGGTTCCTGAGAGTTAGAAATTCTAATCAACACATGGCAATTGAGAATAGTGATGATAAGGGAAATAACTCCTTATGTGAGGAGGCTGGGATGCAACTTTGGTAAATGAAGCTCACATAAAGGATGTGTTCTTTTTAGGGGAAAAGGAGAGTAGTTTTTGTCCTGGAGTGCAGTTCCAGAGTGAGAGGAAGGGAATGTGTAGGACAAGTAGCTGAGAGGATAAGAAGGTTTTAGAGATGAGAGCTTGACCAAAAGAAGAGAATTGTTAAACAAAATTTGTAGGAGGCTATTGATTTGGATTAAGCTCCTACACAAGGCCCCACAGACAAAACCAATATGAGGTTCAGTCATAGTTGCTGACCTTTAGGTAATTGTGGGAGGTTCTATAACCAATCAACCAATTAAACTGTAATCACGTAAGTTGTCTCTATACTTCACTTACATTTTCTATAAATGCTGCCTTGTTACATTGTTGACCAGAGTTCGCAGAACCTGTTCTGGTTCTGAGGACTGCCTGATTGACGAATCATTTTTTTTTTTTTTTTTATACTTTAAGTTCTAGGGTACATGTGCATAACGTGCAGGTTTGTTACATATGTATACTTGTGCCATGTTGGTGGGCTGCACCCATCAACTCATCAGCACCCATCAATTCATCATTTATATCAGGTATAACTCCCAATGCATTCCCTCCCCCCTCCCCCCTCCCCATGATAGGCCCCAGTGTGTGATGTTCCCCTTCCCGAGTCCAAGTGATCTCATTGTTCAGTTCCCACCTATGAGTGAGAACATGCGGTGTTTGGTTTTCTCTTCTTGTGATAGTTTGCTAAGAATGATGGTTTCCAGCTGCATCCATGTCCCTACAAAGGACGCACACTCATCCTTTTTTATGGCTGCATAGTATTCCATGGTGTATATGTGCCACATTTTCTTAATCCAGTCTGTCACAGATGGACATTTGGGTTGATTCCAAGTCTTTGCTATTGTGAATAGTGCCGCAATAAACATACCTGTGCGTGTGTCTTTATAGCAGCATGATTTATAATCCTTTGGGTATATACCCAGTAGTGGGATGGCTGGGTCATATGGTACATCTAGTTCTAGATCCTTGAGGAATTGCCATACTGTTTTCCATAATGGTTGAACTAGTTTACAATCCCACCAACAGTGTAAAAGTGTTCCTATTTCTCCACATCCTCTCCAACACCTATTGTTTCCTGATTTTTTAATGATTGCCATTCTAACTGGTGTGAGATGGTATCTCATTGTGGTTTTGATTTGCATTTCTCTGATGGCCAGTGATGATGAGCATTTTTTCATATGTCTGTTGGCTGTATGAATGTCTTCTTTTGAGAAATGTCTGTTCATATCCTTTGCCCACTTTTTGATGGGGTTGTTTGTTTTTTTCTTGTATATTTGTTTGAGTTCTTTGTAGATTCTGGAAATGAGCCCTTTGTCAGATGAGTAGATTGCAAAAATTTTCTCCCATTCTGTAGGTTGCCTGTTCACTCTGATGGTAGTTTCTTTTGCTGTGCAGAAGCTCTTTAGTTTAATGAGATCCCATTTGTCAATTTTGGCTTTTGCTGCCGTTGCTTTTGGTGTTTTAGACATGAAGTCCTTGCCCATGCCTATGTCCTGAATGGTACTACCTAGATTTTCTTCTAGGGTTTTTATGGTATTAGGTCTAACATTTAAGTCTCTAATCCATCTTGAATTAATCTTCGTATAAGGAGTAAGGAAAGGATCCAGTTTCAGCTTTCTACTTATGGCTAGCCAATTTTCCCAGCACCATTTATTAAATAGGGAATCCTTTCCCCATTTCTTGTTTTTGTCAGGTTTGTCAAAGATCAGATGGTTGTAGATGTGTGGCATTATTTCTGAAGGCTCCGTTCTGTTCCATTGGTCTATATCTCTGTTTTGGTACCAGTACCATGCTGTTTTGGTTACTGTAGCCTTGTAGTATAGTTTGAAGTCAGGTAGCGTGACGCCTCCGGCTTTGTCCTTTTGACTTAGGATTGTCTTGGCAATACGGGCTCTTTTTTGGTTCCATATGAACTTTAAAGCAGTTTTTTCCAATTCGGTGAAGAAACTCATTGGTAGCTTGATGGGGATGGCATTGAATCTATAAATTACCTTGGGCAGTATGGCCATTTTCACAATATTGATTCTGCCTATCCATGAGCATGGTATGTTCTTCCATTTGTTTGTGTCCTCTTTGATTTCACTGAGCAGTGGTTTGTAGTTCTCCTTGAAGAGGTCCTTTACATCCCTTGTAAGTTGGATTCCTAGGTATTTTATTCTCTTTGAAGCAATTGTGAATGGAAGTTCATTCCTGATTTGGCTCTCTGCTTGTCTGTTACTGGTGTATAAGAATGCTTGTGATTTTTGCACATTAATTTTGTATCCTGAGACTTTGCTGAAGTTGCTTATCAGCTTAAGAAGATTTTGGGCTGAGACGATGGGGTTTTCTAAATACACAATCATGTCATCTGCAAACAGGGACAATTTGACTTCCTCTTTTCCTAACTGAATACCCTTGATTTCTTTCTCTTGCCTGATTGCCCTAGCCAGAACTTCCAACACTATGTTGAATAGGAGTGGTGAGAGAGGGCATCCCTGTCTTGTGCCAGTTTTCAAAGGGAATTTTTCCAGTTTTTGCCCATTCAGTATGATATTAGCTGTGGGTTTGTCATAAATAGCTCTTATTATTTTGAGGTACGTTCCATCAATACCGAATTTGTTGAGCGTTTTTAGCATGAAGGGCTGTTGAATTTTGTCAAAAGCCTTTTCTGCATCTATTGAGATAATCATGTGGTTCTTGTCTTTGGTTCTGTTGATATGCTGGATTACGTTGATTGATTTGCGAATGTTGAACCAGCCTTGCATCCCAGGGATGAAGCCCACTTGATCATGGTGGATAAGCTTTTTGATGTGCTGCTGAATCCGGTTTGCCAGTATTTTATTGAGGATTTTTGCATCGATGTTCATCAGGGAGATTGGTCTAAAATTCTCTTTTTTTGTTGTGTCTCTGCCAGGCTTTGGTATCAGGATGATGCTGGCCTCATAAAATGAGTTAGGGAGGATTCCCTCTTTTTCTATTGATTGGAATAGTTTCAGAAGGAATGGTACCAGCTCCTCCTTGTACCTCTGGTAGAATTCAGCTGTGAATCCATCTGGTCCTGGGCTTTTTTTGGTGGGCAGGCTATTAATTGTTGCCTCAATTTCAGAGGCTGCTATTGGTCTATTCAGGGATTCAACTTCTTCCTGGTTTAGTCTTGGAAGAGTGTACGTGTCCAGGAAATTATCCATTTCTTCTAGATTTTCTAGTTGATTTGCGTAGAGGTGTTTATAGTATTCTCTGATGGTAGTTTGTATTTCTGTGGGGTCGGTGGTGATATCCCCTTTATCATTTTTTATTGCATCTATTTGATTCCTCTCTCTTTTCTTCTTATTAGTCTTGCTAGTGGTCTGTCAATTTTGTTGATCTTTTCAAAAAACCAACTCCTGGATTCATTGATTTTTTGGAGGGTTTTTTGTGTCTCTATCTCCTTCAGTTCTGCTCTGATCTTAGTTATTTCTTGCCTTCTGCTAGCTTTTGAATGTGTTTGCTCTTGCCTCTCTAGTTCTTTTAATTGTGATGTTAGAGTGTCAATTTTAGATCTTTCCAGCTTTCTCTTGTGGGCACTTAGTGCTATAAATTTCCCTCTACACACTGCTTTAAATGTGTCCCAGAGATTCTGGTATGTTGTATCTTTGTTCTCATTGGATTCAAAGAACATCTTTATTTCTGCTTTCATTTCGTTATGTACCCAGTAGTCATTCAGGAGCAGGTTGTTCAGTTTCCATGTAGTTGAGCGGTTTTGATTGAATTTCTTAGTCCTGAGTTCTAGTTTGATTGCACTGTGGTCAGAGAGACAGTTTGTTATAATTTCTGTTCTTTTACATTTGCTGAGGAGTGCTTTACTCCCAACTATGTGGTCAATTTTGGAATAAGTGTCATATGGTGCTGAGAAGAATGTATATTCTGTTGATTTGGGGTGGAGAGTTCTATAGATGTCTATTAGGTCTGCTTGGTGCAGAGATGAGTTCAATTCCTGGATATCCTTGTTAACTTTCTGTCTCGTTGATCTGTCTAATGTTGACAGTGGGGTGTTGAAGTCTCCCATTATTATTGTATGGGAGTCTAAGTCTCTTTGTAAGTCTCTAAGGACAAGCTTTATGAATCTGGGTGCTCCTGTATTGGGTGCATATATATTTAGGATAGTTAGCTCTTCCTGTTGAATTGATCCCTTTACCATTATGTAATGGCCTTCTTTGTCTCTTTTGATCTTTGATGGTTTAAAGTCTATTTTATCAGAGACTAGGATTGTAACTCCTGCTTTTTTTTTTGGTTTTCCATTTGCTTGGTAGATCTTCCACCATCCCTTTATTTTGAGCCTATGTATGTCTCTGCATGTGAGATATGTCTCCTGAATACAGCTGACTGATGGGTCTTGACTCTTTATCCAGTTTGCCAGTCTGTGTCTTTTAATTGGAGCATTTAGTCCATTTACATTTAAGGTTAATATTGTTATGTGTGAACTTGATCCTGCCATTATGATATTACCTGGTTATTTTGCTCGTTAGTTGATGCAGTTTCTTCCTAGCCTCGATGGTCTTTACATTTTGGCATGTTTTTGCAATGGCTGGTACTGGTTGTTCCTTTCCATGTTTAGGGCTTCCTTCAGGGTCTCTTGTAAGGCAGGCCTGGTGGTGACAAAATCTCTAAGCATTTGCTTATCTGTAAAGGATTTTATTTCTCTTTCACTTATGCAACTTAGTTTTGCTGGATATGAAATTCTGGGTTTAAAATTCTTTTCTTTAAGAACGTTGAATATTGGCCCCCACTCTCTTCTGGCTTGTAGAGTTTCTGCC
>NW_022318958.1:0-7943 GCF_002776525.5 Piliocolobus tephrosceles
GGCAGAAACTCTACAAGCCAGAAGAGAGTGGGGGCCAATATTCAACGTTCTTAAAGAAAAGAATTTTAAACCCAGAATTTCATATCCAGCAAAACTAAGTTGCATAAGTGAAAGAGAAATAAAATCCTTTACAGATAAGCAAATGCTTAGAGATTTTGTCACCACCAGGCCTGCCTTACAAGAGACCCTGAAGGAAGCCCTAAACATGGAAAGGAACAACCAGTACCAGCCATTGCAAAAACATGCCAAAATGTAAAGACCATCGAGGCTAGGAAGAAACTGCATCAACTAACGAGCAAAATAACCAGGTAATATCATAATGGCAGGATCAAGTTCACACATAACAATATTAACCTTAAATGTAAATGGACTAAATGCTCCAATTAAAAGACACAGACTGGCAAACTGGATAAAGAGTCAAGACCCATCAGTCAGCTGTATTCAGGAGACATATCTCACATGCAGAGACATACATAGGCTCAAAATAAAGGGATGGTGGAAGATCTACCAAGCAAATGGAAAACCAAAAAAAAAAGCAGGAGTTACAATCCTAGTCTCTGATAAAATAGACTTTAAACCATCAAAGATCAAAAGAGACAAAGAAGGCCATTACATAATGGTAAAGGGATCAATTCAACAGGAAGAGCTAACTATCCTAAATATATATGCACCCAATACAGGAGCACCCAGATTCATAAAGCTTGTCCTTAGAGACTTACAAAGAGACTTAGACTCCCATACAATAATAATGGGAGACTTCAACACCCCACTGTCAACATTAGACAGATCAACGAGACAGAAAGTTAACAAGGATATCCAGGAATTGAACTCATCTCTGCACCAAGCAGACCTAATAGACATCTATAGAACTCTCCACCCCAAATCAACAGAATATACATTCTTCTCAGCACCATATGACACTTATTCCAAAATTGACCACATAGTTGGGAGTAAAGCACTCCTCAGCAAATGTAAAAGAACAGAAATTATAACAAACTGTCTCTCTGACCACAGTGCAATCAAACTAGAACTCAGGACTAAGAAATTCAATCAAAACCGCTCAACTACATGGAAACTGAACAACCTGCTCCTGAATGACTACTGGGTACATAACGAAATGAAAGCAGAAATAAAGATGTTCTTTGAATCCAATGAGAACAAAGATACAACATACCAGAATCTCTGGGACACATTTAAAGCAGTGTGTAGAGGGAAATTTATAGCACTAAGTGCCCACAAGAGAAAGCTGGAAAGATCTAAAATTGACACTCTAACATCACAATTAAAAGAACTAGAGAGGCAAGAGCAAACACATTCAAAAGCTAGCAGAAGGCAAGAAATAACTAAGATCAGAGCAGAACTGAAGGAGATAGAGACACAAAAAACCCTCCAAAAAATCAATGAATCCAGGAGTTGGTTTTTTGAAAAGATCAACAAAATTGACAGACCACTAGCAAGACTAATAAGAAGAAAAGAGAGAGGAATCAAATAGATGCAATAAAAAATGATAAAGGGGATATCACCACCGACCCCACAGAAATACAAACTACCATCAGAGAATACTATAAACACCTCTACGCAAATCAACTAGAAAATCTAGAAGAAATGGATAATTTCCTGGACACGTACACTCTTCCAAGACTAAACCAGGAAGAAGTTGAATCCCTGAATAGACCAATAGCAGCCTCTGAAATTGAGGCAACAATTAATAGCCTGCCCACCAAAAAAAGCCCAGGACCAGATGGATTCACAGCTGAATTCTACCAGAGGTACAAGGAGGAGCTGGTACCATTCCTTCTGAAACTATTCCAATCAATAGAAAAAGAGGGAATCCTCCCTAACTCATTTTATGAGGCCAGCATCATCCTGATACCAAAGCCTGGCAGAGACACAACAAAAAAAGAGAATTTTAGACCAATCTCCCTGATGAACATCGATGCAAAAATCCTCAATAAAATACTGGCAAACCGGATTCAGCAGCACATCAAAAAGCTTATCCACCATGATCAAGTGGGCTTCATCCCTGGGATGCAAGGCTGGTTCAACATTCGCAAATCAATCAACGTAATCCAGCATATCAACAGAACCAAAGACAAGAACCACATGATTATCTCAATAGATGCAGAAAAGGCTTTTGACAAAATTCAACAGCCCTTCATGCTAAAAACGCTCAACAAATTCGGTATTGATGGAACGTACCTCAAAATAATAAGAGCTATTTATGACAAACCCACAGCTAATATCATACTGAATGGGCAAAAACTGGAAAAATTCCCTTTGAAAACTGGCACAAGACAGGGATGCCCTCTCTCACCACTCCTATTCAACATAGTGTTGGAAGTTCTGGCTAGGGCAATCAGGCAAGAGAAAGAAATCAAGGGTATTCAGTTAGGAAAAGAGGAAGTCAAATTGTCCCTGTTTGCAGATGACATGATTGTGTATTTAGAAAACCCCATCGTCTCAGCCCAAAATCTTCTTAAGCTGATAAGCAACTTCAGCAAAGTCTCAGGATACAAAATTAATGTGCAAAAATCACAAGCATTCTTATACACCAGTAACAGACAAGCAGAGAGCCAAATCAGGAATGAACTTCCATTCACAATTGCTTCAAAGAGAATAAAATACCTAGGAATCCAACTTACAAGGGATGTAAAGGACCTCTTCAAGGAGAACTACAAACCACTGCTCAGTGAAATCAAAGAGGACACAAACAAATGGAAGAACATACCATGCTCATGGATAGGCAGAATCAATATTGTGAAAATGGCCATACTGCCCAAGGTAATTTATAGATTCAATGCCATCCCCATCAAGCTACCAATGAGTTTCTTCACCGAATTGGAAAAAACTGCTTTAAAGTTCATATGGAACCAAAAAAGAGCCCGTATTGCCAAGACAATCCTAAGTCAAAAGGACAAAGCCGGAGGCGTCACGCTACCTGACTTCAAACTATACTACAAGGCTACAGTAACCAAAACAGCATGGTACTGGTACCAAAACAGAGATATAGACCAATGGAACAGAACGGAGCCTTCAGAAATAATGCCACACATCTACAACCATCTGATCTTTGACAAACCTGACAAAAACAAGAAATGGGGAAAGGATTCCCTATTTAATAAATGGTGCTGGGAAAATTGGCTAGCCATAAGTAGAAAGCTGAAACTGGATCCTTTCCTTACTCCTTATACGAAGATTAATTCAAGATGGATTAGAGACTTAAATGTTAGACCTAATACCATAAAAACCCTAGAAGAAAATCTAGGTAGTACCATTCAGGACATAGGCATGGGCAAGGACTTCATGTCTAAAACACCAAAAGCAACGGCAGCAAAAGCCAAAATTGACAAATGGGATCTCATTAAACTAAAGAGCTTCTGCACAGCAAAAGAAACTACCATCAGAGTGAACAGGCAACCTACAGAATGGGAGAAAATTTTTGCAATCTACTCATCTGACAAAGGGCTCATTTCCAGAATCTACAAAGAACTCAAACAAATATACAAGAAAAAAACAAACAACCCCATCAAAAAGTGGGCAAAGGATATGAACAGACATTTCTCAAAAGAAGACATTCATACAGCCAACAGACATATGAAAAAATGCTCATCATCACTGGCCATCAGAGAAATGCAAATCAAAACCACAATGAGATACCATCTCACACCAGTTAGAATGGCAATCATTAAAAAATCAGGAAACAATAGGTGTTGGAGAGGATGTGGAGAAATAGGAACACTTTTACACTGTTGGTGGGATTGTAAACTAGTTCAACCATTATGGAAAACAGTATGGCAATTCCTCAAGGATCTAGAACTAGATGTACCATATGACCCAGCCATCCCACTACTGGGTATATACCCAAAGGATTATAAATCATGCTGCTATAAAGACACACGCACAGGTATGTTTATTGCGGCACTATTCACAATAGCAAAGACTTGGAATCAACCCAAATGTCCATCTGTGACAGACTGGATTAAGAAAATGTGGCACATATACACCATGGAATACTATGCAGCCATAAAAAAGGATGAGTGTGCGTCCTTTGTAGGGACATGGATGCAGCTGGAAACCATCATTCTTAGCAAACTATCACAAGAAGAGAAAACCAAACACCGCATGTTCTCACTCATAGGTGGGAACTGAACAATGAGATCACTTGGACTCGGGAAGGGGAACATCACACACTGGGGCCTATCATGGGGAGGGGGGAGGGGGGAGGGAATGCATTGGGAGTTATACCTGATATAAATGATGAATTGATGGGTGCTGATGAGTTGATGGGTGCAGCCCACCAACATGGCACAAGTATACATATGTAACAAACCTGCACGTTATGCACATGTACCCTAGAACTTAAAGTATAAAAAAAAAAAAAAAAATGATTCGTCAATCAGGCAGTCCTCAGAACCAGAACAGGTTCTGCGAACTCTGGTCAACAATGTAACAAGGCAGCATTTATAGAAAATGTAAGTGAAGTATAGAGACAACTTACGTGATTACAGTTTAATTGGTTGATTGGTTATAGAACCTCCCACAATTACCTAAAGGTCAGCAACTATGACTGAACCTCATATTGGTTTTGTCTGTGGGGCCTTGTGTAGGAGCTTAATCCAAATCAATAGCCTCCTACAAATTTTGTTTAACAATTCTCTTCTTTTGGTCAAGCTCTCATCTCTAAAACCTTCTTATCCTCTCAGCTACTTGTCCTACACATTCCCTTCCTCTCACTCTGGAACTGCACTCCAGGACAAAAACTACTCTCCTTTTCCCCTAAAAAGAACACATCCTTTATGTGAGCTTCATTTACCAAAGTTGCATCCCAGCCTCCTCACATAAGGAGTTATTTCCCTTATCATCACTATTCTCAATTGCCATGTGTTGATTAGAATTTCTAACTCTCAGGAACCTCAACTTCCAGTGAAAACCTAGGAAGTGAGCAATTTTGAAATGTTTCATATCAGCATTTGGTAGGTGAGCACCATTTTATAACTGTTGGAAACATGTTTCCTCATAACACAATTTCCATGTTTATTTACAGACCCATATTTAGTTTCTCTATGCTGTATAAAAACAAGATGCCAAAATACACATATTTTAAACTTATACTCAGCAGTTAATGTCTTAGTATTTTAATTTACTTAAAAATTACCCCCAAGGAGGGCGGAGCAAGATGGCCGAATAGGAACAGCTTCAGTTTCCATCTCCCAGCGCGAGCGACACAGAAGACCGGCGATTTCTGCATTTTCAACTGAGGTACTGGGGTCATCTCACTCGGGAGTGCCGGACAATCGGTGCTGGTCAGCTGCTGCAGCCCGACCAGCGAGAGCTGAAGCAGGGCGAGGCATCGCCTCACCTGGGAAGCGCGAGGGGGAAGGGAGTCCCTTTTCCTAGCCAGGGGAACTGAGACACACAACACCTGGAAAATCGGGTAACTCCCACCCCAATACTGCGCTGTAACACCGGCACACCGGAGATTGTATCCCACACCTGGCCGGGAGGGTCCCACGCCCACGGAGCCTCTCTCCTTGCTAACACAGCAGTCTGCGGCAATCTAACCGCAAGGCAGCAGCGAGGCTGGGGGAGGGGCGCCCGCCATCGCTGAGGCTTAAGTAGGTAACTAAAGCCGCCGGGAAGCTGGAACTGGGTGGAGCTCACAGCAGCTCAAGGAAACCTGCCTGTCTCTGTAGACTGCGCCTCTGGGGACAGGGCTCAGCTAAAGGAGTAGAAGCCTGTGAAACGCGAACGACTCTGTCTGACAGCTTTGAAGAGAGCAGGGGATCTCCCAACACGGAGGTTGAGATCTGAGAAGGGGCAGTCTGCCTGCTCAAGTGGGTCACTGGCCCCTGAGTAGCCTAACTGGGAGACATCCCCCACTAGGGGCAGTCTGACACCCCACACCTCACAGGGTGGAGTACACCCCTGAGAGGAAGCTTCCAAAGCAAGAATCGGACAGGTGCACTCGCTGTTCAGCAATATTCTATCTTCTGCAACCTCTGCTGCTGATACCCAGGCAAACAGGGTCTGGAGTGGACCTCAAGCAATCTCCAACATACCTATAGCTGAGGGTCCTGACAGTCAGAAGGAAACCTATCAAACAGGAAGGACACCTACATCAAAACCCCATCAGTACGTCACCATCATCAAAGACCAGTGACAGATAAAACCACAAAGATGGGGAAAAAGCAGGGCAGAAAAGCTGGAAATTCAAAAAATAAGAGCGCATCTCCTCCTGCAAAGGAGCACAGCCCATCGCCAGCAACGGATCAAAGCTGGTCAGATAATGATTTTGATGAGATGAGAGAAGAAGGCTTCAGTCCATCAAACCTCTCAGAGCTAAAGGAGGAATTACGTACCCAGCGCAAAGAAACTAAAAATCTTGAAAAAAAAGTGGAAGAATTGACAGCTAGACTAATTAATGCAGAGAAGGTCATAAACGAAATGACAGAGGTGAAAACCATGACATGAGAAATACGTGACAAATGCACAAGCTTCAGTAACCAACTCGATCAACTGGAAGAAAGAGTATCAGCGATTGAGGATCAAATGAATGAAATGAAGCGAGAAGAGAAACCAAAAGAAAAAAGAAGAAAAAGAAATGAACAAAGCCTGCAAGAAGTATGGGATTATGTCAAAAGACCAAATCTACGTCTGATTGGGGTGCCTGAAAGTGAGGGGGAAAACGGAACCAAATTGGAAAACACTCTACAGGATATCATCCAGGAGAACTTCCCCAACCTAGCAGGCCAGGCCAACATTCAAATTCAGGAAATACAGAGAACGCCACAAAGATACTCCTCCAGAAGAGCAACTCCAAGACACATAATTGCCAGATTCACCAAAGTTGAAATGAAGGAAAAAATCTTAAGGGCAGCCAGAGAGAAAGGTCGGGTTACCCACAAAGGGAAGCCCATCAGACTGACAGCAGATCTCTCGGCAGAAACTCTACAAGCCAGAAGAGAGTGGGGGCCAATATTCAACGTTCTTAAAGAAAAGAATTTTAAACCCAGAATTTCATATCCAGCAAAACTAAGTTGCATAAGTGAAAGAGAAATAAAATCCTTTACAGATAAGCAAATGCTTAGAGATTTTGTCACCACCAGGCCTGCCTTACAAGAGACCCTGAAGGAAGCCCTAAACATGGAAAGGAACAACCAGTACCAGCCATTGCAAAAACATGCCAAAATGTAAAGACCATCGAGGCTAGGAAGAAACTGCATCAACTAACGAGCAAAATAACCAGGTAATATCATAATGGCAGGATCAAGTTCACACATAACAATATTAACCTTAAATGTAAATGGACTAAATGCTCCAATTAAAAGACACAGACTGGCAAACTGGATAAAGAGTCAAGACCCATCAGTCAGCTGTATTCAGGAGACATATCTCACATGCAGAGACATACATAGGCTCAAAATAAAGGGATGGTGGAAGATCTACCAAGCAAATGGAAAACCAAAAAAAAAAGCAGGAGTTACAATCCTAGTCTCTGATAAAATAGACTTTAAACCATCAAAGATCAAAAGAGACAAAGAAGGCCATTACATAATGGTAAAGGGATCAATTCAACAGGAAGAGCTAACTATCCTAAATATATATGCACCCAATACAGGAGCACCCAGATTCATAAAGCTTGTCCTTAGAGACTTACAAAGAGACTTAGACTCCCATACAATAATAATGGGAGACTTCAACACCCCACTGTCAACATTAGACAGATCAACGAGACAGAAAGTTAACAAGGATATCCAGGAATTGAACTCATCTCTGCACCAAGCAGACCTAATAGACATCTATAGAACTCTCCACCCCAAATCAACAGAATATACATTCTTCTCAGCACCATATGACACTTATTCCAAAATTGACCACATAGTTGGGAGTAAAGCACTCCTCAGCAAATGTAAAAGAACAGAAATTATAACAAACTGTCTCTC
>NW_022318959.1:0-2551 GCF_002776525.5 Piliocolobus tephrosceles
ATATGATGAGGCTGTGGGTGAGGATGGTTCGACTCTACCTCGAGTTCTACCTTCAGCAGGCTGTGAGAATTTGAGCTCAACCGGTTCCCAATTACTCCATTTGTTTAATGAGGAGAACTGGATTCTTGGTAAAGCTAATGTTTTATGACTTCATTTGAATGAAACCTTCCCATCTTCTAAGGAAATTGTGTCTCTCCCAATTCTTTATCTTGCAAGTGATTTCTGGTCTGGTACTAAACCACTCAACATAAGAAGCCTGGGGGTAATTAGCTGGGCATGGTGGCATGCGCCTGTAATCCCAACTACTTGGGAAGCTGAGGCAGGAGAATTGCTTGAACCCGGGAGGCGGAGGTTGCAGTGAGCCGAGATCGTGCCACTGCACTTCAGCCTGGGCGACAAAGCGAGACTTCATAAAAAAAAAAAATAATAATAATAATAAAAAAGCCAGGGAGAACGTGATATGATCTCAGTGGGTGTCTACGGAGGGCAAACTCTCTCTGCTTTAAGAAAATAAAAACTAACAAGATGACCAAGGGAAAAATAAAATTTCATTCTCCTATTAATCTTACTATGAATCAGTTTGGATACTCGGGATAGAGCCACTTGAAAGAAGCACCCTGATTTCGCTCTGTGCCAGCTTTGGTTTCTGAGTTTAACAGGACAGTGGTGGAAAGAATATACACATAGCAGAATAGAGTTAAATGTCGATTTAAATGACATGATGTATATAAATGTTTAACTCAGAACCTGGAGCATGGGAGATACTCAAACTTTATTACCTTTCCATATATAAGGAGATTAGGCCCATAGCACGAAACTGAGAGAGAAACATTCTCACTACAGAATGGAAAGGAAGAAAAGAGCATTGATGAAGCAGCTCGATGAACTCTTGTAAGACCTTTCTCCGAGTGAGTTATCATTGCAAGGTTCCTGTTGTTCCTTTCTGAAGGGCTTTGTGCTTATGAAGCAGATAGGGACAGAAAGGTGGGCCGGGCCCCACGGTCATCCGGCAGCCTTGCGTGTGTTGGGTCAGCATATGCCAGCACTCGTGCCCCTGGGGGCGTGAGCACCCTTTCTGGAATCTTGAAAGGAAATGCAACCTCCCCAAACCCCACCACTCTTTCAAGGAGTCATGGGTGATGAAGATGTTTCCTGCCATTCTCTGCAGGACAGAGAGTTGCTTAACCCTTGTTTCATTATCAGTGGAGGAGCCAGCAATTGGACCCCCACCCCTTAGAGTGAGCCAGCAGCCAGAACTAGCCCTTTGGCATCCCCCTGTCTTGATTGCAAGCAAGCAAACCTGTCACCTTCCTGTTTTATCTACTCATGGTGTTTGTTTCCTTTGACGTGGATTCTTACACTTAGGGTAGGAGGGATTTCTCGAAAAACATTTGTTGTATGCCACTGATCTTGGCCCCACAACACCCCTTTCTCTTTCCTTTTCAAGGCTCCAGGAATTGCTAAATGGCACATCCTGAACACCCAGCACTCTCGGGCTAAAAATACCAGAGGGTGTGTTTATCTAGATTGGGGCTTCCTCTCTAGGGGCTTTACAGACGTTATCTCATTTATCCTTAAAAACACTCTGCGAGGCAGCATGTAGTCAAATAACTTTACCCCAGAAAGGTACGGAAGGCTTGAAGAGGAAAGGTCATCGGCGGAGGTTCTATTCTGAGGCCCAATAGACAAGCTCAGGTCTTTAATTTCTCAGCTTAAAATTCCATTCACTCTGCATTTCCCCCTTAGAACTGTGGGAATCCTTAAAAAGCAAATACAAACCCATGACTCCTGGTACATAGAAAAAGGCCAGGTTGACATGGTCAGAACCCCCAGGCTACTTCCTCTCGGGTGTCTTCTTCATTATATCTTTATGAATCCGAGATCCCCTGGCCTTTGGTCATCTCTTCTAATTGCTCCACATACATATGCTCCCTAGAGGCCTCATTTGCCATCATGGTTTAAACTCTCACCTATCTAAACTGATGGCAGGCACTTTCTGTATCTCTCACACCCTCTCCATAGTTGATATAAAATAATTACCTGCCAGAAGTTGTACATGAATTTGTTACATACACAGCATTTTCCCCTCATGTTGCACATCTTCCATATTCCCTATCTTAAGACTTAGAAATAATGGCCCACACCCAAAGACCTGAGACTCCTGGCAGATTCCATCCCCTCTCTGACTGCCACATGCGAACAGTTACCGAGTTAGCTAAGTTCCCAGATGAACTTTCCCTGTTGGTCTTCGTTGTGTAACTTCAAGGGAATTACTGTCTACACTGTCTGAACTAACTTGATTCAAATCCAAATTTTTTAACAGGAAGAGCTAGCCAGAGATTTGAGAGACAATCTGAGTAAAATGACCCTAGGTGTGTAGTTGGTCATTCATGATGCTTACGAACCCTTTCCACCGGATGGCACTATTACAGACCCTTTCCATTGTTTTAGGGGAAAATACTTTGAAAAGGGGGAGGGTCTGCTAAGAGAAGATATAGAGAATAGGATATACATAAAGGAGAATATGATGAGGCTGTGGGTGAGGATGGTT
>NW_022318960.1:0-2551 GCF_002776525.5 Piliocolobus tephrosceles
AACCATCCTCACCCACAGCCTCATCATATTCTCCTTTATGTATATCCTATTCTCTATATCTTCTCTTAGCAGACCCTCCCCCTTTTCAAAGTATTTTCCCCTAAAACAATGGAAAGGGTCTGTAATAGTGCCATCCGGTGGAAAGGGTTCGTAAGCATCATGAATGACCAACTACACACCTAGGGTCATTTTACTCAGATTGTCTCTCAAATCTCTGGCTAGCTCTTCCTGTTAAAAAATTTGGATTTGAATCAAGTTAGTTCAGACAGTGTAGACAGTAATTCCCTTGAAGTTACACAACGAAGACCAACAGGGAAAGTTCATCTGGGAACTTAGCTAACTCGGTAACTGTTCGCATGTGGCAGTCAGAGAGGGGATGGAATCTGCCAGGAGTCTCAGGTCTTTGGGTGTGGGCCATTATTTCTAAGTCTTAAGATAGGGAATATGGAAGATGTGCAACATGAGGGGAAAATGCTGTGTATGTAACAAATTCATGTACAACTTCTGGCAGGTAATTATTTTATATCAACTATGGAGAGGGTGTGAGAGATACAGAAAGTGCCTGCCATCAGTTTAGATAGGTGAGAGTTTAAACCATGATGGCAAATGAGGCCTCTAGGGAGCATATGTATGTGGAGCAATTAGAAGAGATGACCAAAGGCCAGGGGATCTCGGATTCATAAAGATATAATGAAGAAGACACCCGAGAGGAAGTAGCCTGGGGGTTCTGACCATGTCAACCTGGCCTTTTTCTATGTACCAGGAGTCATGGGTTTGTATTTGCTTTTTAAGGATTCCCACAGTTCTAAGGGGGAAATGCAGAGTGAATGGAATTTTAAGCTGAGAAATTAAAGACCTGAGCTTGTCTATTGGGCCTCAGAATAGAACCTCCGCCGATGACCTTTCCTCTTCAAGCCTTCCGTACCTTTCTGGGGTAAAGTTATTTGACTACATGCTGCCTCGCAGAGTGTTTTTAAGGATAAATGAGATAACGTCTGTAAAGCCCCTAGAGAGGAAGCCCCAATCTAGATAAACACACCCTCTGGTATTTTTAGCCCGAGAGTGCTGGGTGTTCAGGATGTGCCATTTAGCAATTCCTGGAGCCTTGAAAAGGAAAGAGAAAGGGGTGTTGTGGGGCCAAGATCAGTGGCATACAACAAATGTTTTTCGAGAAATCCCTCCTACCCTAAGTGTAAGAATCCACGTCAAAGGAAACAAACACCATGAGTAGATAAAACAGGAAGGTGACAGGTTTGCTTGCTTGCAATCAAGACAGGGGGATGCCAAAGGGCTAGTTCTGGCTGCTGGCTCACTCTAAGGGGTGGGGGTCCAATTGCTGGCTCCTCCACTGATAATGAAACAAGGGTTAAGCAACTCTCTGTCCTGCAGAGAATGGCAGGAAACATCTTCATCACCCATGACTCCTTGAAAGAGTGGTGGGGTTTGGGGAGGTTGCATTTCCTTTCAAGATTCCAGAAAGGGTGCTCACGCCCCCAGGGGCACGAGTGCTGGCATATGCTGACCCAACACACGCAAGGCTGCCGGATGACCGTGGGGCCCGGCCCACCTTTCTGTCCCTATCTGCTTCATAAGCACAAAGCCCTTCAGAAAGGAACAACAGGAACCTTGCAATGATAACTCACTCGGAGAAAGGTCTTACAAGAGTTCATCGAGCTGCTTCATCAATGCTCTTTTCTTCCTTTCCATTCTGTAGTGAGAATGTTTCTCTCTCAGTTTCGTGCTATGGGCCTAATCTCCTTATATATGGAAAGGTAATAAAGTTTGAGTATCTCCCATGCTCCAGGTTCTGAGTTAAACATTTATATACATCATGTCATTTAAATCGACATTTAACTCTATTCTGCTATGTGTATATTCTTTCCACCACTGTCCTGTTAAACTCAGAAACCAAAGCTGGCACAGAGCGAAATCAGGGTGCTTCTTTCAAGTGGCTCTATCCCGAGTATCCAAACTGATTCATAGTAAGATTAATAGGAGAATGAAATTTTATTTTTCCCTTGGTCATCTTGTTAGTTTTTATTTTCTTAAAGCAGAGAGAGTTTGCCCTCCGTAGACACCCACTGAGATCATATCACGTTCTCCCTGGCTTTTTTATTATTATTATTATTTTTTTTTTTTATGAAGTCTCGCTTTGTCGCCCAGGCTGAAGTGCAGTGGCACGATCTCGGCTCACTGCAACCTCCGCCTCCCGGGTTCAAGCAATTCTCCTGCCTCAGCTTCCCAAGTAGTTGGGATTACAGGCGCATGCCACCATGCCCAGCTAATTACCCCCAGGCTTCTTATGTTGAGTGGTTTAGTACCAGACCAGAAATCACTTGCAAGATAAAGAATTGGGAGAGACACAATTTCCTTAGAAGATGGGAAGGTTTCATTCAAATGAAGTCATAAAACATTAGCTTTACCAAGAATCCAGTTCTCCTCATTAAACAAATGGAGTAATTGGGAACCGGTTGAGCTCAAATTCTCACAGCCTGCTGAAGGTAGAACTCGAGGTAGAGTCGAACCATCCTCACCCACAGCCTCATCATAT
>NW_022318961.1:0-6342 GCF_002776525.5 Piliocolobus tephrosceles
GTAAACATCTTAAGTTTGCCTTTGTTTTAAAAAGACATTTAAAAATCATTAAATAATTCTAGGTTGGTTGTTTTGGGTATTTCTATAAATATTCTTGACAGCTTTTCTGGAACACAGTTAAATTACTAGGAAACAGTTTAATCCGTGTGGGTCTCGCTTTTGTATTTTGTTAGGTGAGACCAAAGCAGCATTTAATCTAGGGTTAATTCTTCCTTGTTACTGAAGCAAGACTCTTTTTAATACTCCCATCAACTAAGAAGTTTTCCATTCTAGCTGTTGGGAAAATCCGCTATTAGAGGATGGTATTCATCTGATCCTTTGGGGTGGCTGCTTCCTTATGCTTGGCTAAGTTTCTTCACAGGCACACATTGATCAGTACTTTAGTTGGACCCCCTGCAGGTCTCCTGAGTTCTCTTTCTGTACATCCTTTTCTCTGGATCTCGGGGCCCTGAAAATTGTAGCTACCTTGGCTTTCCTAGACTTCCATCTCCTTCTCTCATCTTTTTTTTTTTTTTTTTTGAGATGGAGTTTTACTCTTGTTGCCCAGGTTGGAGTGCAATGGCACAGTCTCGGCTGACTGCAACCTCTGCTTCCTAGGTTCAAGCGGTTCTCCTGCCTCAGTCTCCTGAGTAGCTGGGAATACAAGCACCCACCACCACGCCCGGCTAATTTTTGTAATTTTAATAGAGACAGTGTTTCACCATGTTGGCCAGGCTGTTCTTGAACTCGTGACCTCAGGTGATCCACCTGCCTCGGCCTCCCAAAGTGCTAGTATTACAAATGTGAGCTGCCATGCCAGACCTCCTTCTCTCTTCTTTCTCTTCTTTACAGCATGACTTAGACATCTGCTTTCTCTACCTGGTAAGATATGGCAGTTAGTAGAATCACCTCTTTTTGTTTCCCATCTCTCAGGGACTACAGTCTTATCTTTTCTGATGTCCAATAGCTTGAGAGTCATTATATATATTTTGTTTCTTTAAAAAAATTTGTTTCAGGAGGGAAATGCTAATTCTATTTCATGCTAAATTCCACCTTGGCCAGCAGCAGAGGCCAAATGAAGACACTTATGAGAGTAAAAGGAGAAAGCTCCACTAATAATTATACCATGTAACAGGCATAAACCGAACTGTCCTAGACAAACTGGGATGTATCCTTATCATGTATATGAAGAGCATTACCTGAATTAATCAGTGTTTATAGTAACTTTATGAAGCAGACAGTATTCGTTTCATTCACAGATGAGATAAGTGAGGTAGGCAGTAGTTAACTCACTTGTCTAGTATTTCACAGGCAGGTTGTGGGTGGTAAAGCAGGGATTTGAATTCAAGAACACGGATTCTGAGCCCAGGATTATTGGCACCACTCACCACCCCTACCACCACCAGCACCACCCTCAGTCTCCAACCATACGCGGCTTGGAAAGGTTATCATTCAGTGATATTATCCACAACGTGCAGTTTGTAGTAGATCCTGTACCTGCTCTGGGCATTAGGGGGGTCTTCGAGGGCCAGCTCCCTTCCTGTCTGCTTCTCCACCAATTTCATGAACGTTCTGGTCTTTGTTACCTTCTCTCTTCCTTCCCCTGTGGTTTGCCTCTTCCTCCTGCCAGTGAACTTTAGGACTAGACCCAGCGTGAAGTCTCCCCATTCTTCTCTGATCTCCAAACTGGCCCCCTCTGAGGAACACTGATGAAACCACAGTGGGATGTGCTGTGTCCACTGGGTCCTGCATCTGTGCTTCTAGCGTTTCGACCGAGCCCCCAGTGGCTTCCCTGCCAGGCAGCTCTGCCTCACTCACCCTCCAACCCGGCATGTGTCATGCACATTACGATGCCAAGTATATGTCACACATGATCTTGCCCCCTAGAGTCATCCTCAGAGTGATGAGGCCACCGTGGTGTTGAATGGGTTCAGGAATCCACACTCCTGACTTTAATTCAGTCCTGCCTTTTCTATCAGTGTACCAGTGTTAAGGGAAAAAGCCACAGGAAGCAGCCTGGTTTAAAACAGCACACTCGTTATTCAGCTGATTATACAGACTTAAGTTCTTTTCCTCCAAGATTCCCCCTCCCTCCCCGGCTGTCAGGCAGCACCTGCTCATCCCCCACTGCCCATCACCCTCTCTGGAGGCCACCCACAGTGGTCTCTCCTTTGTTCTCCTATCTGTAGTCAGCCAAGGATATCCCTTTGTTCCCTTATCTTGCCTTGTTCAGGAATGTTATCTGTGTTGAGGCCTAATTTGTTTCATCACCTCTTTCACCTCCCCAGGACCTTCACTCCCCTGCTTTCTTACCAAGGTCAACTCTCCTCTCCCCTCTCAGGAATTTGCTCTTATCTATGTAGCAGGGTTGCATTTTATTCTGCAAGACCACAGGGCAAGAAATGCCACATTCTTTTCCTTCTTTAAATCAAGTTTAATATGAAATAGCAGAAAATTCAATATCTGTCTTTACCTGGGCTTCTTCCGCTACCCATGCAGCCCCACAGCATCAGGCAAAGGCTCGTGATGTCTTTGCACATGGCATTTTCAGGGAAGACTTGACTTGGCTCTGGCCTGGACAGGTTACCAATTATCGGCTTATTGTCCCAACCTTGCTGTTCCCATGAAGGCAAAACCTGGAGGATTGTGTGCCAAATTTGAGTGTGGTACTGTGGTGCTCAGGGATAAATCAATAGCTGTTTAACTCCCATCCCAGCCAGTGACAACCAGGCATAGACCAGCCTTTGTTTGTGGGAACCCCAGAGGACTTCACCCTTGTTGTCTTGTTGGATAAATATCTCCCTTCCCTGTCTTAGTAAGTTCAGGCTGCTCTAACAGAACACCATAGACAGGGTGGCTTAAACAACAGACAGTTATTTGTAATAGTTCTGGAGTCTGGTGTGCACCCTAAATTTCTGAGATGCGTCTCAGTCAATTTAGAAAGTTTATTTTGCCAAGGTTAAGGACATGCCCGTGACACAGCCTCAGGAGCTCCTGACGACATGTGCCCAAGGCGGCTAGTGTACAGTTTGCTTTTATACCTTTTAGAGAGACATAATACATCAATCAATACATGTACGATGTACTGATTATTCCTCCTACCCTGAGTTATCCTGCCCTTCCAGATTGAACCAGTGTAATTCTGGTTCAATCTGGAAGGGCAGGACAACTCAGGGTGGGAGGAATGTCTGGATTTTGAGAAGGGGTTGTGGAGATCTAAGTTTTATGCAGAGGAAGCCTCCAAGTAGCAGGCTTCAGAGAGGATAGAGTGCAAATGTTTCTTATGAGGCTTTAGGTTTGTATTGATGTTAATGCTGGTGGAGTATAATGAGGACTGTCCAACCCCCACTTCCCATCATAGCCTGAACGTCTTTCAGGTTAAATTTTAGGAAGCCCTGGCTGAGGAGAGGGTTCATTCAGATGGTTGTTGGGGGTAGAATGGGGGCCTGGGAGTTTTATTTTTGGTTTACACTGGGAAGTATAAGATCAAGGTCTCGGCAAATTAGTTATCTTGCAAGGACCCTCTGTCTGGTTTGCAGATTTCGGTCTTCTCGTCTTTTCATATTCTCACATGGTGGAGAGCAGAGAGAGGAAAAACAAGCTCTCTCATGTCTTTTTTTTTTTTTTTTTTTTTTGAGACGGAGTCTCACTCTGTCGCCCAGGCTGGAGTGCAGTGGCGCGATCTCATGTCTTTTAATAAGGGCACTGATTCCATTCATAAGGATTCCATTTCCTGACCTAATTACCTCCGAGGCCCCACTTTCTAATACCATCATGTTGTAGGTTAGGATTTCAATACATGAATTTTGGGGGTACAAAAACATTCAGTCCATAGCATCCCGTTTGTCTTATTTTTCTAAGACCAGCCGAGCGGGCGCAAAAGAACCAGCGGGTAGGCAAGTGTAACAGCAAAACTGCACATTTATTTTGGTAACCTAAGGTGTGGGCGAGAAGTCTGTCGGCCTCTGGCGAAGGAGGCCGGCAGAGTCCCCCCGTGGGGCTCTCGGACGGAGTTCCTGCTGTCCCGACATCCCGACAGGAGTGAGAGACTCAGGAAGGCCGTGTGGCTCAATGGCGGAGAGCGGCTTTTCTAGGAGTGGGAGGGCAATAGGTGGGGCATGGGCGTGTCAGGGGCGGTGCGACCAGGTAAATCTTGGTCTCTTCGGATTGACGTCACCTGGCGCATGCCCAGTTGGTCTGCACCTTCCCGGGCGCCGGCTGCATTTTCGGGCGCGCGGGAAGACCTGGTGAGGGGGGGGGATGAAGAACCCGGAAGTGCACCATCTTGCCTCCATTCGTCCAAACAGTCCAACCTTTTATTGATAATAGTGATAAAGGGGCGCCGTGGTCTGTCTGGCTACTTCCTGCTGTTAAGGGGCGTCAATAAGGTCAGGGCCCATGGTTGGTATTTGGACGCACGGATGAAAAATAAAATAAGGCACAGTATTAGTATAGGAATGAGGAATGGAAGCATTTGTTGGAATATGGGCAAAACCCAGAAGGATAGTCCTGGCAAGGTTGGGGAGTATGAGATAGTTAAGAAAATTTAGTAAGTTTGAGGCGAGTGGGGGAAAGCCAAACTGATTTCCACTGACTGCTTTCGGTAGGGGCCCTTTTTAGTTGGGAATGAGGAATGAGTGCGCAAAGTACTTGTTGGCCAGGCAGCAATTAAGGATTGGAGTTTTTCGTGGAGTGGATGGCTTTCCACTTACTCCTACTACAGAGATATTGGATGGAAGGCTAGGTCCAGAGAAGGACGGCAAAACAGAATAGGTAGCCTCGCTGTTGATTAAAAAAGTAATTGTCTTACCCGCTACCAGGAGAGTTACCCGCGGCTTGGCGAGGGTGATGGGGGTCCCCGAGTCTCGGCACCTTCAGTTGTCATCGTCCAGATGTAGGAGCTGGAAGGAGCTCCCAGGATCCTGGGAAAGGGGGTCACGTGGAGGCGCGGCACCTGTTATCAGGGTGGGGCAATCAGACTTCCAGTTTCCTCCCTGCTGGCAAGCAGGGCAGGGGAGTTGCTGGTGGACGAGGGTTAAGACATTCACTGGCCTAATGTCCTGATGCCTTGCACTTATAGCAAGGCTGCGTTGGGGCTCGGGGACCCTGCGGACACCTGTTGGCATAGTGTCCTGCCTTGCCGCACTTATAGCAGGCCCTATGGAGTCTATGGGGTGTGTGCTCTCTGGCCTGGGGTTAGAACTGGGCTGTAAAGCCGCTGCTAGGAGCTGAACCTTCTGTTCAAGGCAAGCTTGCCGTCTCCTCTCTGGAGTTATAGACCTTAAAGGCTAATTTAACTAGGTCTTGTATTGGTGTCTGAGGACCATCCTCTACCTTTTGAAGTTTTTACGATTGTCAGGAGCTGATTGAGAAATGAAATAAGACGCTCAATTTTGGAAAGATCGGCCAATGAAAAAGGGACATGTACTCTGACTACCCCCCGCCCCAGCCACCTCTCGCAAAGGTGCTAACACTGTAGGAGGATGTGGGCAGAGATAGGGGACTCAAGACAGCCAGTTGGGGGCCCCGAAGGAGGCATGGGACCGAGTGGATTACTAGTAGATAAGGAGGAGGAAGGAGGAGTCTGGATGGGGGGAGGAGGAGGAGTCTGGGCAGGAAGGGAGGGGGTGGGGAGAGCGGGGAGAGAAGGAGTTTAGGGACTAGAGCCTAAGGCCCAAAAGCCTTGTATGTAAATTTCGGACCACTTGCCTAGCCGCTGGCAGAAATTGCTGAGGTCAATCACGCCACAGTGGAAAGGAAAATTAACCGCTTCCTCCTAAGGTCTTGTTCAAGCTGTAAGGTTTTTAAATTGGCTAGGAGGCACCCTAAGGGGGTGCTCTTTGGAAATTTGGACTGGGGGTTTCCCATTTGTTTCCTCTTTACTTACACAATGGACACAATGGAAATGGAAGTGGATCTCTGCCTGGCTTCAAAGCATCCTTTGGAACCAGCAGAGACAGACTGGAGGCTCTTGAAGCCAAGGTGGAGATTACCTTCAGGCGGACGTCTCCGTAATGAACGGGTCTCCGAGCCACTTGGTGGCTCCAAATGGACCTCGGACCTGCGCAGGATTTTGGCCGAGGGACACAATGGACACAATGGAAATGGAAGTGGATCTCTGCCTGGCTTCAAAGCGTCCTTTGGAACCAGCAGAGACAGACTGGAGGCTCTTGAAGCCAAAGTGGAGAGTACCTTCAGGCGGACGTCTCCGTCCTGCAAGGGTCTCCCAAGCCACTTGGTGCCTCAAAATGGACCTCGGACCCACGCAGGATTTCTGGCCGAGGGAGGTAAAGAGGAGACAAGGGCACTTACCCCAGAGAGGCCGTGAGAGTGAGCGAAGCGGGTCTCAGGTCCTGGTCTGTC
>NW_022318962.1:0-6342 GCF_002776525.5 Piliocolobus tephrosceles
GACAGACCAGGACCTGAGACCCGCTTCGCTCACTCTCACGGCCTCTCTGGGGTAAGTGCCCTTGTCTCCTCTTTACCTCCCTCGGCCAGAAATCCTGCGTGGGTCCGAGGTCCATTTTGAGGCACCAAGTGGCTTGGGAGACCCTTGCAGGACGGAGACGTCCGCCTGAAGGTACTCTCCACTTTGGCTTCAAGAGCCTCCAGTCTGTCTCTGCTGGTTCCAAAGGACGCTTTGAAGCCAGGCAGAGATCCACTTCCATTTCCATTGTGTCCATTGTGTCCCTCGGCCAAAATCCTGCGCAGGTCCGAGGTCCATTTGGAGCCACCAAGTGGCTCGGAGACCCGTTCATTACGGAGACGTCCGCCTGAAGGTAATCTCCACCTTGGCTTCAAGAGCCTCCAGTCTGTCTCTGCTGGTTCCAAAGGATGCTTTGAAGCCAGGCAGAGATCCACTTCCATTTCCATTGTGTCCATTGTGTAAGTAAAGAGGAAACAAATGGGAAACCCCCAGTCCAAATTTCCAAAGAGCACCCCCTTAGGGTGCCTCCTAGCCAATTTAAAAACCTTACAGCTTGAACAAGACCTTAGGAGGAAGCGGTTAATTTTCCTTTCCACTGTGGCGTGATTGACCTCAGCAATTTCTGCCAGCGGCTAGGCAAGTGGTCCGAAATTTACATACAAGGCTTTTGGGCCTTAGGCTCTAGTCCCTAAACTCCTTCTCTCCCCGCTCTCCCCACCCCCTCCCTTCCTGCCCAGACTCCTCCTCCTCCCCCCATCCAGACTCCTCCTTCCTCCTCCTTATCTACTAGTAATCCACTCGGTCCCATGCCTCCTTCGGGGCCCCCAACTGGCTGTCTTGAGTCCCCTATCTCTGCCCACATCCTCCTACAGTGTTAGCACCTTTGCGAGAGGTGGCTGGGGCGGGGGGTAGTCAGAGTACATGTCCCTTTTTCATTGGCCGATCTTTCCAAAATTGAGCGTCTTATTTCATTTCTCAATCAGCTCCTGACAATCGTAAAAACTTCAAAAGGTAGAGGATGGTCCTCAGACACCAATACAAGACCTAGTTAAATTAGCCTTTAAGGTCTATAACTCCAGAGAGGAGACGGCAAGCTTGCCTTGAACAGAAGGTTCAGCTCCTAGCAGCGGCTTTACAGCCCAGTTCTAACCCCAGGCCAGAGAGCACACACCCCATAGACTCCATAGGGCCTGCTATAAGTGCGGCAAGGCAGGACACTATGCCAACAGGTGTCCGCAGGGTCCCCGAGCCCCAACGCAGCCTTGCTATAAGTGCAAGGCATCAGGACATTAGGCCAGTGAATGTCTTAACCCTCGTCCACCAGCAACTCCCCTGCCCTGCTTGCCAGCAGGGAGGAAACTGGAAGTCTGATTGCCCCACCCTGATAACAGGTGCCGCGCCTCCACGTGACCCCCTTTCCCAGGATCCTGGGAGCTCCTTCCAGCTCCTACATCTGGACGATGACAACTGAAGGTGCCGAGACTCGGGGACCCCCATCACCCTCGCCAAGCCGCGGGTAACTCTCCTGGTAGCGGGTAAGACAATTACTTTTTTAATCAACAGCGAGGCTACCTATTCTGTTTTGCCGTCCTTCTCTGGACCTAGCCTTCCATCCAATATCTCTGTAGTAGGAGTAAGTGGAAAGCCATCCACTCCACGAAAAACTCCAATCCTTAATTGCTGCCTGGCCAACAAGTACTTTGCGCACTCATTCCTCATTCCCAACTAAAAAGGGCCCCTACCGAAAGCAGTCAGTGGAAATCAGTTTGGCTTTCCCCCACTCGCCTCAAACTTACTAAATTTTCTTAACTATCTCATACTCCCCAACCTTGCCAGGACTATCCTTCTGGGTTTTGCCCATATTCCAACAAATGCTTCCATTCCTCATTCCTATACTAATACTGTGCCTTATTTTATTTTTCATCCGTGCGTCCAAATACCAACCATGGGCCCTGACCTTATTGACGCCCCTTAACAGCAGGAAGTAGCCAGACAGACCACGGCGCCCCTTTATCACTATTATCAATAAAAGGTTGGACTGTTTGGACGAATGGAGGCAAGATGGTGCACTTCCGGGTTCTTCATCCCCCCCCCTCACCAGGTCTTCCCGCGCGCCCGAAAATGCAGCCGGCGCCCGGGAAGGTGCAGACCAACTGGGCATGCGCCAGGTGACGTCAATCCGAAGAGACCAAGATTTACCTGGTCGCACCGCCCCTGACACGCCCATGCCCCACCTATTGCCCTCCCACTCCTAGAAAAGCCGCTCTCCGCCATTGAGCCACACGGCCTTCCTGAGTCTCTCACTCCTGTCGGGATGTCGGGACAGCAGGAACTCCGTCCGAGAGCCCCACGGGGGGACTCTGCCGGCCTCCTTCGCCAGAGGCCGACAGACTTCTCGCCCACACCTTAGGTTACCAAAATAAATGTGCAGTTTTGCTGTTACACTTGCCTACCCGCTGGTTCTTTTGCGCCCGCTCGGCTGGTCTTAGAAAAATAAGACAAACGGGATGCTATGGACTGAATGTTTTTGTACCCCCAAAATTCATGTATTGAAATCCTAACCTACAACATGATGGTATTAGAAAGTGGGGCCTCGGAGGTAATTAGGTCAGGAAATGGAATCCTTATGAATGGAATCAGTGCCCTTATTAAAAGACATGAGATCGCGCCACTGCACTCCAGCCTGGGCGACAGAGTGAGACTCCGTCTCAAAAAAAAAAAAAAAAAAAAAAGACATGAGAGAGCTTGTTTTTCCTCTCTCTGCTCTCCACCATGTGAGAATATGAAAAGACGAGAAGACCGAAATCTGCAAACCAGACAGAGGGTCCTTGCAAGATAACTAATTTGCCGAGACCTTGATCTTATACTTCCCAGTGTAAACCAAAAATAAAACTCCCAGGCCCCCATTCTACCCCCAACAACCATCTGAATGAACCCTCTCCTCAGCCAGGGCTTCCTAAAATTTAACCTGAAAGACGTTCAGGCTATGATGGGAAGTGGGGGTTGGACAGTCCTCATTATACTCCACCAGCATTAACATCAATACAAACCTAAAGCCTCATAAGAAACATTTGCACTCTATCCTCTCTGAAGCCTGCTACTTGGAGGCTTCCTCTGCATAAAACTTAGATCTCCACAACCCCTTCTCAAAATCCAGACATTCCTCCCACCCTGAGTTGTCCTGCCCTTCCAGATTGAACCAGAATTACACTGGTTCAATCTGGAAGGGCAGGATAACTCAGGGTAGGAGGAATAATCAGTACATCGTACATGTATTGATTGATGTATTATGTCTCTCTAAAAGGTATAAAAGCAAACTGTACACTAGCCGCCTTGGGCACATGTCGTCAGGAGCTCCTGAGGCTGTGTCACGGGCATGTCCTTAACCTTGGCAAAATAAACTTTCTAAATTGACTGAGACGCATCTCAGAAATTTAGGGTGCACACCAGACTCCAGAACTATTACAAATAACTGTCTGTTGTTTAAGCCACCCTGTCTATGGTGTTCTGTTAGAGCAGCCTGAACTTACTAAGACAGGGAAGGGAGATATTTATCCAACAAGACAACAAGGGTGAAGTCCTCTGGGGTTCCCACAAACAAAGGCTGGTCTATGCCTGGTTGTCACTGGCTGGGATGGGAGTTAAACAGCTATTGATTTATCCCTGAGCACCACAGTACCACACTCAAATTTGGCACACAATCCTCCAGGTTTTGCCTTCATGGGAACAGCAAGGTTGGGACAATAAGCCGATAATTGGTAACCTGTCCAGGCCAGAGCCAAGTCAAGTCTTCCCTGAAAATGCCATGTGCAAAGACATCACGAGCCTTTGCCTGATGCTGTGGGGCTGCATGGGTAGCGGAAGAAGCCCAGGTAAAGACAGATATTGAATTTTCTGCTATTTCATATTAAACTTGATTTAAAGAAGGAAAAGAATGTGGCATTTCTTGCCCTGTGGTCTTGCAGAATAAAATGCAACCCTGCTACATAGATAAGAGCAAATTCCTGAGAGGGGAGAGGAGAGTTGACCTTGGTAAGAAAGCAGGGGAGTGAAGGTCCTGGGGAGGTGAAAGAGGTGATGAAACAAATTAGGCCTCAACACAGATAACATTCCTGAACAAGGCAAGATAAGGGAACAAAGGGATATCCTTGGCTGACTACAGATAGGAGAACAAAGGAGAGACCACTGTGGGTGGCCTCCAGAGAGGGTGATGGGCAGTGGGGGATGAGCAGGTGCTGCCTGACAGCCGGGGAGGGAGGGGGAATCTTGGAGGAAAAGAACTTAAGTCTGTATAATCAGCTGAATAACGAGTGTGCTGTTTTAAACCAGGCTGCTTCCTGTGGCTTTTTCCCTTAACACTGGTACACTGATAGAAAAGGCAGGACTGAATTAAAGTCAGGAGTGTGGATTCCTGAACCCATTCAACACCACGGTGGCCTCATCACTCTGAGGATGACTCTAGGGGGCAAGATCATGTGTGACATATACTTGGCATCGTAATGTGCATGACACATGCCGGGTTGGAGGGTGAGTGAGGCAGAGCTGCCTGGCAGGGAAGCCACTGGGGGCTCGGTCGAAACGCTAGAAGCACAGATGCAGGACCCAGTGGACACAGCACATCCCACTGTGGTTTCATCAGTGTTCCTCAGAGGGGGCCAGTTTGGAGATCAGAGAAGAATGGGGAGACTTCACGCTGGGTCTAGTCCTAAAGTTCACTGGCAGGAGGAAGAGGCAAACCACAGGGGAAGGAAGAGAGAAGGTAACAAAGACCAGAACGTTCATGAAATTGGTGGAGAAGCAGACAGGAAGGGAGCTGGCCCTCGAAGACCCCCCTAATGCCCAGAGCAGGTACAGGATCTACTACAAACTGCACGTTGTGGATAATATCACTGAATGATAACCTTTCCAAGCCGCGTATGGTTGGAGACTGAGGGTGGTGCTGGTGGTGGTAGGGGTGGTGAGTGGTGCCAATAATCCTGGGCTCAGAATCCGTGTTCTTGAATTCAAATCCCTGCTTTACCACCCACAACCTGCCTGTGAAATACTAGACAAGTGAGTTAACTACTGCCTACCTCACTTATCTCATCTGTGAATGAAACGAATACTGTCTGCTTCATAAAGTTACTATAAACACTGATTAATTCAGGTAATGCTCTTCATATACATGATAAGGATACATCCCAGTTTGTCTAGGACAGTTCGGTTTATGCCTGTTACATGGTATAATTATTAGTGGAGCTTTCTCCTTTTACTCTCATAAGTGTCTTCATTTGGCCTCTGCTGCTGGCCAAGGTGGAATTTAGCATGAAATAGAATTAGCATTTCCCTCCTGAAACAAATTTTTTTAAAGAAACAAAATATATATAATGACTCTCAAGCTATTGGACATCAGAAAAGATAAGACTGTAGTCCCTGAGAGATGGGAAACAAAAAGAGGTGATTCTACTAACTGCCATATCTTACCAGGTAGAGAAAGCAGATGTCTAAGTCATGCTGTAAAGAAGAGAAAGAAGAGAGAAGGAGGTCTGGCATGGCAGCTCACATTTGTAATACTAGCACTTTGGGAGGCCGAGGCAGGTGGATCACCTGAGGTCACGAGTTCAAGAACAGCCTGGCCAACATGGTGAAACACTGTCTCTATTAAAATTACAAAAATTAGCCGGGCGTGGTGGTGGGTGCTTGTATTCCCAGCTACTCAGGAGACTGAGGCAGGAGAACCGCTTGAACCTAGGAAGCAGAGGTTGCAGTCAGCCGAGACTGTGCCATTGCACTCCAACCTGGGCAACAAGAGTAAAACTCCATCTCAAAAAAAAAAAAAAAAAAGATGAGAGAAGGAGATGGAAGTCTAGGAAAGCCAAGGTAGCTACAATTTTCAGGGCCCCGAGATCCAGAGAAAAGGATGTACAGAAAGAGAACTCAGGAGACCTGCAGGGGGTCCAACTAAAGTACTGATCAATGTGTGCCTGTGAAGAAACTTAGCCAAGCATAAGGAAGCAGCCACCCCAAAGGATCAGATGAATACCATCCTCTAATAGCGGATTTTCCCAACAGCTAGAATGGAAAACTTCTTAGTTGATGGGAGTATTAAAAAGAGTCTTGCTTCAGTAACAAGGAAGAATTAACCCTAGATTAAATGCTGCTTTGGTCTCACCTAACAAAATACAAAAGCGAGACCCACACGGATTAAACTGTTTCCTAGTAATTTAACTGTGTTCCAGAAAAGCTGTCAAGAATATTTATAGAAATACCCAAAACAACCAACCTAGAATTATTTAATGATTTTTAAATGTCTTTTTAAAACAAAGGCAAACTTAAGATGTTTAC
>NW_022318963.1:0-4628 GCF_002776525.5 Piliocolobus tephrosceles
CTGAGGCCTATAAGGGATGTGGAGCTTCCAGGTGATGTGTAGGAGAGATGCCACCTGTTGGACTACCTTAGAGATGAATGCTGGACCATTGTCGGATTGAAGAGTGACCCGGAGACCAAACCTAGGAATAATATGTTCAGTGAGTATAGAGGCAACAATGTTAGCGGTTTCTCCTGTGGTAGGATAGGCCTCTATCCACCCTGAAAAAGTGTCCACAAGGGTTAAGAGGTATTTGAATTTTTTATGTTTTGGCATATGTGTGAAATCAATTTGCCAATCTTCACCTGGTTGGTGTCCTCTGAGTTGGTGGCTGGGATGGGGATTACGCAATGCGCCTTGAGGATTTGCCTTTAGACAGGTAGAGCACTGCTGGTTGATTGTCAGTAAGTGTTTTTGTAGTGTTAGACAATGGAGGAGGGGATTTAGAAAATTGTATAAGGCTTTGGGTCCTATATGTAAAGAGTTATGTATGTCTGTTAGAATGGTATGGAGTTGTGTTTCAGGAATAACTAGTTTGTTATCAATATATATCCAGTCACCTGTAGTTAGTTTGGCTGTTGGATTTTGTAATAGCTTAGCCTTTTCTTCCTGAGTGTAGTTAGGGGCATATTGGGGGGAGAGAAAACAGACAGAAGGAGGCTTAGGGGTGGAAAATCTGGCGGCTGACCTGGCAGTGACGTCAGCGAAATTGTTGCCAGCTGCTATCGGGTCAGATGAAGTTTGGTGCCCTTTACAATGTATAATGGCTACCTTGGAAGGTGCTGACAATGCATCTAGTAGTTTTAGTATTTGGTTTTTGTTAATAATAGGGGTACCGCCGGTGGTTAAAAACCCCCTCTCTCTCCAGATGACTGAATGAGTGTGTGCAATTAGAAAAGCATATTTAGAATCTGTGTATATGTTTACTGTTTTTCCCTTTTGATAGCAGGAGTGCCTTGGTCAGTGCAGTGAGTTCTGCCTGCTGTGATGTGGTCCCTTGTGGTAGGGGTTTTGCCTCTAAAACTGCAGAGGAGGTAACTACTGCATATCCTGCCTGCCTGTTTCCTTGGGGGTTGATAAAGGAGCTGCCATCCACAAATAAGGTTAATTGTGCATTCTGAAGGGGCTGGTCATGCAAGTGTAGGTGGCTGGGGGGTTGAGCCTCCAGGACCTCAGGACAAGAATGTTTAGTATGGGGTGGTTTAAGAGAGTCTGGCAGTAAAGTGGCTGGATTTAGAGAGGAGCAAACTTCTAAAGTAACAGTGGGGTCTTCTATGAATAAGAGATGGAAAAGTTGGAGCCGGGATGGAGTTAAGTGGCTAATACTTTTATGAGAGATGAGATCCTGAAGACGGTGTGTGGAGAGGACCGTTAGATTACTGCCTCTAATGAGCTTTTTTGCTTCCTGGGTCAGGCAGGCTGCCGCTGCTAACGCACGCAGACAGGGTTGCCAGCCTTGTACAGTTGGGTCTAGCTGTTTGGATAGATAGGCCACAGGACGGTGGGTGTTACCGACAGGCTGGGCTAAGAGACCAACTGCCACTTTCTGCCTTTCATCTGTAAAGAGTTGGAAGGGACGCTGGAAATCAGGCAGTGAGAGAGTGGGTTGTGAGAGAAGGCAAGCTTTTAAGCGGGTGAAATGAGTCGAGATTAATTTGGGGTTGGACAAAGGCCCATGTGGGGTTTCTTTAACTGCGGCGTATAAAGGTTTGGCTAGGATTCCAAAATTGGGGATCCAATGTCTGAAGAAACCTATTAGACCTAGGAAAGATTGAATTTCTTTTGCATCTTGAGGGGGAAGAAGGTTACGTATTAGGGCCATGCGGTCGGTAGTTAGTGACCGGGTTGTTGGGGTGATTTCAATTCCCAAGTATATGACGGTTTGGCAAGAAATTTGGGCCTTGTGTTTAGATACTCTATAACCTAATGAGCCTAAATGATTGAGGAGAGTTGCAGTGTCTAGAAGAGAGTCTTGTTTGGTAGGGCTACAGATTAGGAGATCATCTACATACTGCAGAACTTTGCTATTAGTGAGAGGGCAGGAGGCAAGGTCTTTCGCTAAGGCCTGACCAAAGAAATGGGGGCTGTCCCGGAACCCTTGTGGGAGGACTGTCCACGTCAGTTGAGTGGAGGTATGTGTGTCTGGGTCCTCCCATGTGAAGGCAAACAGGAACTGGCTGTCTGTGTGTAGGGGTATGGTAAAGAAGGCATCCTTAAGGTCTAGCACAGTAAAATAAGTAGAATTGGTAGGGATATGGGACAGAAGGGTGTAAGGGTTGGGAACTACAGGGTGTGTGGGACGGGTGGCTTCATTGACTAGTCGAAGATCCTGTACTAACCTATACGTTCCATCTGCCTTTTTAACTGGAAGTATTGGAGTGTTACAAGGGGAATGTGTGCGGACAAGGATATGTTGGCTAAGTAGTCGCGTGATAATTGGCTTTAAACCTTGTAGATGTGTCGGAGAGAGAGAGAATTGGGGGCGGTTTGGGAAACGAGTAGGATCTTTGAGCTTGACAAGAACTGGTGGGTGGTGGGCAGCTATGACCGGGGTGGAAGTGTCCCACACTTGAGGGTGTACAGAAATAGGGAAGATGGGGGCGACATAGGAGGAGCGTGTGCGCCTGCACAAAGCATGAGCAACAGGTCATGAGAGGGTTGAAGGGGAGTGGATGGGTTGGTGGGGATGTGTATGGAGGCCTTTAAGGTGCTCAGGATGTCTCGGCCTAGTAAGGGGGTAGGGCATGAGGGTATAATGAGGAACGAGTGCGCAAAATAGTTGTTGGCCAGGCAGCAATTAAGGATTGGAGTTTTTCGTGGAGTGGATGGCTTTCCACTTACTCCTACTACAGAGATATTGGATGGAAGGCTAGGTCCAGAGAAGGACGGCAAAACAGAATAGGTAGCCTCGCTGTTGATTAAAAAGCAATTGTCTTACCCGCTACCAGGAGAGTTACCCGTGGCTTGGCGAGGGTGATGGGGGTCCCCGAGTCTCGGCACCTTCAGTTGTCGTCGTCGTCCAGATGTAGGAGCTGGAAGGAGCTCCCAGGATCCTGGGAAAGGGAGTCACGTAGAGGCGCGGCACCTGTTCTCAGGGTGGGGCAATCCGACTTCCAATGTCCTTTCTGCTGGCAAGCAGGGCACGGGGTTGCTGGTGGATGAGGGTTAGGACATTCACTGGCCCAATGTCCTGATGCCTTGCACTTATAGCAAGGCTGCGTTGGGACTCGGGGACCCTGCGGACACCTGTTGGCATAGTGTCCTGCCTTGCCACACTTATAGCAGGCTCCTTTCTAGCAGTGGCCTTTCTCCTTTCTAGCAGTGGCCTTGGAGTCTGTGGGGTATGTGCTCTCTGGTCTGGGGTTACGACTGGGCTGTAAAGCCGCTGCTAGGAGCTGGACCTTCTGTTCAAGGCAAGCTTGCCGTCTCCTCTCTGGAGCTATAGACCTTAAAGGCTAATTTAACTAGGTCTTGTATTGGTGCCTGAGGACCATCCTCTACCTTTTGAAGTTTTTTACGAATGTCAGGAGCTGATTGAGAAATGAAATAAGACGCCAAAATGGTGGCCCCTGTGGGGGAGGCCGGATCTAACCCGGTATACTGGGTTAGAACCTCAGTCAGTTTAGGGTAGAGGTTAGGATAACCTGGAGGTCATGCCAAGTTAAGTCATAGGCCTGACAAAGGTGTCTAAATTCCTTTATGTATATGGTAGGATTAGCTGAGAAATCACCTAAACGCTTCTCAATTTTGGAAAGATCGGCCAATGAAAAAGGGACATGTACTCTGACTACCCCCTCCGCCCCAGCCACCTCTCGCAAAGGCGCTAACACTGTAGGGGGGTGCGGGGCAGGAGTGGGGACATCAGCAGGGCACTTAGAGCGGGTGTGAGCAGAGACAGGAGACTCAAGACAGCCAGTTGGGGGCCCCGAAGGAGGCATGGGACTGAGTGGATTACTAGTAGGTAAGGAAGAGGAAGGAGGAGAGTCTGGATGGGGGGAGGAGGAGGAGTCTGGACAGGAAGGGAGGGGGTGGGGAGAGCGGGGAGAGAAGGAGTATAGGGACGAGAGCCTAAGGCCTAAAAGCCTCGTATGTAAATTTTGGACCACTTGCCTAGCCGCTGGCAGAAATTGCTGAGGTCGATCAAGCCACAGTGGAAAGGAAAATTAACCGCTTCTTCCTAAGGTCTTGCTCGAGCTGTAAGGTTTTTAAATTGGCTAGGAGGCACCCTAAGGGGGTGCTCTTTGGAAATTTGGACTGGGGGTTTCCCATTTGTTTCCTCTTTACCGACACACAATGGACACAATGGAAATGGAAGTGGATCTCTGCCTGGCTTCAAAGCGTCCTTTGGAACCAGCAGAGACAGACTGGAGGCTCTTGAAGCCAAAGTGGAGGGTACCTTCAGGCGGACGTCTCCGACCTGCAAGGCTCTCCGAAGCCACGTGGTGGCTTCCAGCCACTTGGTGGCTCAAAATGGACCTCGGACCTGCGCAGGATTTTGGCCGAGGGTGGTAAAGAGGAGACAAGGGCACTTACCCCAGAGAGGCCGTGAGAGTGAGCGAAGCGGGTCTCAGGTCCTGGTCCGTCCGCGGCGTGGAACGAGGAGGAGGAGGAGGCTCCCCGGACCCTGGGGGCCCTGAGGAGGGGTCTCC
>NW_022318964.1:0-4628 GCF_002776525.5 Piliocolobus tephrosceles
GGAGACCCCTCCTCAGGGCCCCCAGGGTCCGGGGAGCCTCCTCCTCCTCCTCGTTCCACGCCGCGGACGGACCAGGACCTGAGACCCGCTTCGCTCACTCTCACGGCCTCTCTGGGGTAAGTGCCCTTGTCTCCTCTTTACCACCCTCGGCCAAAATCCTGCGCAGGTCCGAGGTCCATTTTGAGCCACCAAGTGGCTGGAAGCCACCACGTGGCTTCGGAGAGCCTTGCAGGTCGGAGACGTCCGCCTGAAGGTACCCTCCACTTTGGCTTCAAGAGCCTCCAGTCTGTCTCTGCTGGTTCCAAAGGACGCTTTGAAGCCAGGCAGAGATCCACTTCCATTTCCATTGTGTCCATTGTGTGTCGGTAAAGAGGAAACAAATGGGAAACCCCCAGTCCAAATTTCCAAAGAGCACCCCCTTAGGGTGCCTCCTAGCCAATTTAAAAACCTTACAGCTCGAGCAAGACCTTAGGAAGAAGCGGTTAATTTTCCTTTCCACTGTGGCTTGATCGACCTCAGCAATTTCTGCCAGCGGCTAGGCAAGTGGTCCAAAATTTACATACGAGGCTTTTAGGCCTTAGGCTCTCGTCCCTATACTCCTTCTCTCCCCGCTCTCCCCACCCCCTCCCTTCCTGTCCAGACTCCTCCTCCTCCCCCCATCCAGACTCTCCTCCTTCCTCTTCCTTACCTACTAGTAATCCACTCAGTCCCATGCCTCCTTCGGGGCCCCCAACTGGCTGTCTTGAGTCTCCTGTCTCTGCTCACACCCGCTCTAAGTGCCCTGCTGATGTCCCCACTCCTGCCCCGCACCCCCCTACAGTGTTAGCGCCTTTGCGAGAGGTGGCTGGGGCGGAGGGGGTAGTCAGAGTACATGTCCCTTTTTCATTGGCCGATCTTTCCAAAATTGAGAAGCGTTTAGGTGATTTCTCAGCTAATCCTACCATATACATAAAGGAATTTAGACACCTTTGTCAGGCCTATGACTTAACTTGGCATGACCTCCAGGTTATCCTAACCTCTACCCTAAACTGACTGAGGTTCTAACCCAGTATACCGGGTTAGATCCGGCCTCCCCCACAGGGGCCACCATTTTGGCGTCTTATTTCATTTCTCAATCAGCTCCTGACATTCGTAAAAAACTTCAAAAGGTAGAGGATGGTCCTCAGGCACCAATACAAGACCTAGTTAAATTAGCCTTTAAGGTCTATAGCTCCAGAGAGGAGACGGCAAGCTTGCCTTGAACAGAAGGTCCAGCTCCTAGCAGCGGCTTTACAGCCCAGTCGTAACCCCAGACCAGAGAGCACATACCCCACAGACTCCAAGGCCACTGCTAGAAAGGAGAAAGGCCACTGCTAGAAAGGAGCCTGCTATAAGTGTGGCAAGGCAGGACACTATGCCAACAGGTGTCCGCAGGGTCCCCGAGTCCCAACGCAGCCTTGCTATAAGTGCAAGGCATCAGGACATTGGGCCAGTGAATGTCCTAACCCTCATCCACCAGCAACCCCGTGCCCTGCTTGCCAGCAGAAAGGACATTGGAAGTCGGATTGCCCCACCCTGAGAACAGGTGCCGCGCCTCTACGTGACTCCCTTTCCCAGGATCCTGGGAGCTCCTTCCAGCTCCTACATCTGGACGACGACGACAACTGAAGGTGCCGAGACTCGGGGACCCCCATCACCCTCGCCAAGCCACGGGTAACTCTCCTGGTAGCGGGTAAGACAATTGCTTTTTAATCAACAGCGAGGCTACCTATTCTGTTTTGCCGTCCTTCTCTGGACCTAGCCTTCCATCCAATATCTCTGTAGTAGGAGTAAGTGGAAAGCCATCCACTCCACGAAAAACTCCAATCCTTAATTGCTGCCTGGCCAACAACTATTTTGCGCACTCGTTCCTCATTATACCCTCATGCCCTACCCCCTTACTAGGCCGAGACATCCTGAGCACCTTAAAGGCCTCCATACACATCCCCACCAACCCATCCACTCCCCTTCAACCCTCTCATGACCTGTTGCTCATGCTTTGTGCAGGCGCACACGCTCCTCCTATGTCGCCCCCATCTTCCCTATTTCTGTACACCCTCAAGTGTGGGACACTTCCACCCCGGTCATAGCTGCCCACCACCCACCAGTTCTTGTCAAGCTCAAAGATCCTACTCGTTTCCCAAACCGCCCCCAATTCTCTCTCTCTCCGACACATCTACAAGGTTTAAAGCCAATTATCACGCGACTACTTAGCCAACATATCCTTGTCCGCACACATTCCCCTTGTAACACTCCAATACTTCCAGTTAAAAAGGCAGATGGAACGTATAGGTTAGTACAGGATCTTCGACTAGTCAATGAAGCCACCCGTCCCACACACCCTGTAGTTCCCAACCCTTACACCCTTCTGTCCCATATCCCTACCAATTCTACTTATTTTACTGTGCTAGACCTTAAGGATGCCTTCTTTACCATACCCCTACACACAGACAGCCAGTTCCTGTTTGCCTTCACATGGGAGGACCCAGACACACATACCTCCACTCAACTGACGTGGACAGTCCTCCCACAAGGGTTCCGGGACAGCCCCCATTTCTTTGGTCAGGCCTTAGCGAAAGACCTTGCCTCCTGCCCTCTCACTAATAGCAAAGTTCTGCAGTATGTAGATGATCTCCTAATCTGTAGCCCTACCAAACAAGACTCTCTTCTAGACACTGCAACTCTCCTCAATCATTTAGGCTCATTAGGTTATAGAGTATCTAAACACAAGGCCCAAATTTCTTGCCAAACCGTCATATACTTGGGAATTGAAATCACCCCAACAACCCGGTCACTAACTACCGACCGCATGGCCCTAATACGTAACCTTCTTCCCCCTCAAGATGCAAAAGAAATTCAATCTTTCCTAGGTCTAATAGGTTTCTTCAGACATTGGATCCCCAATTTTGGAATCCTAGCCAAACCTTTATACGCCGCAGTTAAAGAAACCCCACATGGGCCTTTGTCCAACCCCAAATTAATCTCGACTCATTTCACCCGCTTAAAAGCTTGCCTTCTCTCACAACCCACTCTCTCACTGCCTGATTTCCAGCGTCCCTTCCAACTCTTTACAGATGAAAGGCAGAAAGTGGCAGTTGGTCTCTTAGCCCAGCCTGTCGGTAACACCCACCGTCCTGTGGCCTATCTATCCAAACAGCTAGACCCAACTGTACAAGGCTGGCAACCCTGTCTGCGTGCGTTAGCAGCGGCAGCCTGCCTGACCCAGGAAGCAAAAAAGCTCATTAGAGGCAGTAATCTAACGGTCCTCTCCACACACCGTCTTCAGGATCTCATCTCTCATAAAAGTATTAGCCACTTAACTCCATCCCGGCTCCAACTTTTCCATCTCTTATTCATAGAAGACCCCACTGTTACTTTAGAAGTTTGCTCCTCTCTAAATCCAGCCACTTTACTGCCAGACTCTCTTAAACCACCCCATACTAAACATTCTTGTCCTGAGGTCCTGGAGGCTCAACCCCCCAGCCACCTACACTTGCATGACCAGCCCCTTCAGAATGCACAATTAACCTTATTTGTGGATGGCAGCTCCTTTATCAACCCCCAAGGAAACAGGCAGGCAGGATATGCAGTAGTTACCTCCTCTGCAGTTTTAGAGGCAAAACCCCTACCACAAGGGACCACATCACAGCAGGCAGAACTCACTGCACTGACCAAGGCACTCCTGCTATCAAAAGGGAAAAACAGTAAACATATACACAGATTCTAAATATGCTTTTCTAATTGCACACACTCATTCAGTCATCTGGAGAGAGAGGGGGTTTTTAACCACCGGCGGTACCCCTATTATTAACAAAAACCAAATACTAAAACTACTAGATGCATTGTCAGCACCTTCCAAGGTAGCCATTATACATTGTAAAGGGCACCAAACTTCATCTGACCCGATAGCAGCTGGCAACAATTTCGCTGACGTCACTGCCAGGTCAGCCGCCAGATTTTCCACCCCTAAGCCTCCTTCTGTCTGTTTTCTCTCCCCCCAATATGCCCCTAACTACACTCAGGAAGAAAAGGCTAAGCTATTACAAAATCCAACAGCCAAACTAACTACAGGTGACTGGATATATATTGATAACAAACTAGTTATTCCTGAAACACAACTCCATACCATTCTAACAGACATACATAACTCTTTACATATAGGACCCAAAGCCTTATACAATTTTCTAAATCCCCTCCTCCATTGTCTAACACTACAAAAACACTTACTGACAATCAACCAGCAGTGCTCTACCTGTCTAAAGGCAAATCCTCAAGGCGCATTGCGTAATCCCCATCCCAGCCACCAACTCAGAGGACACCAACCAGGTGAAGATTGGCAAATTGATTTCACACATATGCCAAAACATAAAAAATTCAAATACCTCTTAACCCTTGTGGACACTTTTTCAGGGTGGATAGAGGCCTATCCTACCACAGGAGAAACCGCTAACATTGTTGCCTCTATACTCACTGAACATATTATTCCTAGGTTTGGTCTCCGGGTCACTCTTCAATCCGACAATGGTCCAGCATTCATCTCTAAGGTAGTCCAACAGGTGGCATCTCTCCTACACATCACCTGGAAGCTCCACATCCCTTATAGGCCTCAG
>NW_022318965.1:0-1514 GCF_002776525.5 Piliocolobus tephrosceles
AAAAAAAAAAAAAAAAAAAGAAAGTTTATTTTTCCAAGGTTGAGGACTCACCCGTGACACAGCTTCAGGAGGTCCTGACAACACGTGCCCAAGATGGTCGGGGCACAGTTTGGTTTTAGACATTTTGGGGGGCCATGAGACATCAATCAATATAGGTAAGAAGTACATTGGTTTGGTCTGGAAGGCAGGACAACTTGAAGCAAAGGCAGGAAGACTGGAAGCGGGGAGGGGGCTTGCAGGTCGCAGGTAGGTGAGGGGGGAGGCTGCATTCCTTTGAGTTTCTGATCAGCCTTTCCAAAGGAGGCCATCAGACACGCATCTATCTCAGGGAGCAGAGGGGTGACTTTGAAAAAATGGGAGGCAGATTGGCCCTAAGCAGTTCCCAGCTTGACTTTTCCCTTTAGCTTGGTGGGCTTTGGGGTGGGGGAGGGGCAAGATTTATCTTCCTTTCAGAGGCAGGAGGATCACTGGAGCTCAGGAGTCTGAGATTGTAAGTGAGCTGTGATCATGCCACTGTACTCCAGCCAGGACGACATGGTGAGAGAGACCTCATTTCTAAAAACATAGAAGAAAAAGACTAGCGGGTGCCAGTGTGGAGCAGTAGGCCCTCATCCCTCAGAGCAGTGGTCCTGCTCCCCGCTGGGCTGGCATCATGGGAACAGACAACCCGGTGGCACAGGAAGCTGCTCAGTGGCCCTGGGGAGACTCCAGAAGGATCCTGCCATGCGGATCTGCGGGTCTGGCCTTGACTGACTCAGAAGTACAAAGACGCTTCCCTCTGGTCAGCGACTCTCCCCACGTTTCCAGCAAGACTGTGATTCCCTGATGTGCTCTTCCTGCCTGCAGCAGAGATAACATCAGGTCACTGACACTGACTGTGGTATTGCAGTAAAGAAAGTTTAGGCCGGGCGCGGTGGCTCAAGCCTGTAATCCCAGCACTTTGGGAGGCCGAGACGGGTGGATCACAAGGTCAGGAGATCGAGACCATCCTGGCTAACACGGTGAAACCCCGTCTCTGGCCGGGCGCGGTGGCTCAAGCCTGTAATCCCAGCACTTTGGGAGGCCGAGACGGGCGGATCACGAGGTCAGGAGATCGAGACCATCCTGGCTAACACGGTGAAACCCCCTCTCTACTAAAAACACAAAAACTAGCCGGGCGAGGTGGCGGGCGCCTGTAGTCCCAGCTACTCCGGAGGCTGAGGCAGGAGAATGGCATAAACCCGGGAGGCAGAGCTTGCAGTGAGCTGAGATCCGGCCACTGCACTCCAGTCCGGGCGACAGAGCGAGACTCCGCCTCAAAAAAAAAAAGAAACCCCGTCTCTACTAAAAACGACACAAAACTAGCCGGGCGAGGTGGCGGCGCCTGTAGTCCCAGCTACCCGGGAGGCTGAGGCAGGAGAATGGTGTGAACCCAGGAGGCGGAGCTTGCAGTGAGCTGAGATCTGGCCACTGCACTCCAGCCTGGGTGACAGAGCGAGACTCCGTCTCAAAAAAAAAAAAAAAAAAAAAAAAAA
>NW_022318966.1:0-1661 GCF_002776525.5 Piliocolobus tephrosceles
TGAAGAACCCGGAAGTACACCATCTTGCCTCGGTTCGTCCAAACAGTCCAACCTTTTGTTGATAATAGTGATAAAGGGGCGCCGTGGTCTGTCTGGCTACTTCCTGCTGTTAAGGGGCGTTGTTAAAGTCGGAGCCTATGGTTGGTATTTGGACGCACGGATGAAAAATAAAATAAGGCACAGTATTAGTGCAAGAATAAGAAGTGGAAGCATTTGTTGGAATATGGGCAGTTTGAATGTTAGTGTCTGCTAGGCTTGACTCGCTAACATAATAGCAGCACTCTTCTCCAGGGAAGAGACAAGTGCCTCCTTTTTCAGCTGTAAGCAAGTCCAGAGCTCGCCTATTTTGGGCAGCTACTTGGGCTATTGAGGTAGTTCGGCCCTGCAGGGAGGCCAGTCCTTCAGCTGATTCCAATAACTAGAGGGAGGAAAACAGCCCGTTTTTTGACGAAAGTGGCGTAGTAGCATAGAAAGTTGTTGGAAAAGCTCTGATACCTCTGCCTGGCTGTATAAAGTTAGACTGGGGACCAAGGACACAGGGACATAGAGGGATCAATTAATGGCTGTATGGTTAGTTTTAGAGAGAGAGAGACCAGTTGTGTTGAAGGCCATGGGCAGGGCGGGGGGCTGCCACTAGGTGGGGGCCTTCTAAAGCCTCACAGAGGAAGCGGTGGGAGAGATTGGTTATATTCACAGTGTAGGTTAAGTTTGGCCTTTGGCGGATAAGTGTGAGCCATGAGAAGGGGCCTCTATTGTGCGGAGAGAAGTTTGACAGCCTTAAGGAAGACAACTGGCAGAACTATGTACTACTGAGTGTGTTCGGCTGTCTTGTGGCCAAGTTTCAGTGATTAAAAAAATAACTGCCATACAGTAGGCGGACTAGCAAAGGTCTGAGTGTATGAGTGAGACGGCAATATAAATGTAAACTGAGACTACATTTTCAGTGTAGTTGCAGTGTCCCTTGTCACTGAAGATGTTCGATGAAAGTTAGAAGACGGGAGAACCACTGCTCTGGACTATTGTCCGGAGGTAGATATGGATCTGGGGCTATGTATTGAAAGTCTGATAGGTTTATGTAGAGGATGTTGAGAAAGCAAGCCAGGTGCCAGGGGTCGGGGAGCATGAGATAGTCAAGGAAGCTTTGTAAGTTTGAGGCGAGTGGGGGAAAGTTGAACTGATGTCCACTGATTATTCTCAGTGGGGGCCCTTTTTAGCTGGGAAATATGAATCCAATGTGTGTGTCCTAGGAGTTTTGCTGCTGTATGTGTAGACAGGAGGACAATGTATGGACCTTTCCACCTGGGCTGTAAGTCTTTGGCTTGGATATCTTTTATGTATACTTGGTCCCCGGGACTGAGGGAGAGATGTGGGTTGTAGGCGTCTGTTGGAGGAGGGTGTGCTAACTCAGCGTGCTGTCTTAGGAGTTGTCTGAGAAGAGTGAGATATGGGAGGTAGTTCGCCAAAGGGGCTGGCAGGGAAGGTATTTGCTGGAGGGTTAGGGGCCGTCCGTAGACTAATTCGAATGGACTGAGGCCTGTTGGGCTTCGAGGTGCTGCCCGCAGCCGGGTCAGGGCTAAGGGAAGGAGGGTTACCCACGACTGCTGGGTTTCGATTGAGAGTTTGGTGAGCTGTTGTTTGATGAGTCCGTTAGCCTTTTCTAC
>NW_022318967.1:0-1661 GCF_002776525.5 Piliocolobus tephrosceles
GTAGAAAAGGCTAACGGACTCATCAAACAACAGCTCACCAAACTCTCAATCGAAACCCAGCAGTCGTGGGTAACCCTCCTTCCCTTAGCCCTGACCCGGCTGCGGGCAGCACCTCGAAGCCCAACAGGCCTCAGTCCATTCGAATTAGTCTACGGACGGCCCCTAACCCTCCAGCAAATACCTTCCCTGCCAGCCCCTTTGGCGAACTACCTCCCATATCTCACTCTTCTCAGACAACTCCTAAGACAGCACGCTGAGTTAGCACACCCTCCTCCAACAGACGCCTACAACCCACATCTCTCCCTCAGTCCCGGGGACCAAGTATACATAAAAGATATCCAAGCCAAAGACTTACAGCCCAGGTGGAAAGGTCCATACATTGTCCTCCTGTCTACACATACAGCAGCAAAACTCCTAGGACACACACATTGGATTCATATTTCCCAGCTAAAAAGGGCCCCCACTGAGAATAATCAGTGGACATCAGTTCAACTTTCCCCCACTCGCCTCAAACTTACAAAGCTTCCTTGACTATCTCATGCTCCCCGACCCCTGGCACCTGGCTTGCTTTCTCAACATCCTCTACATAAACCTATCAGACTTTCAATACATAGCCCCAGATCCATATCTACCTCCGGACAATAGTCCAGAGCAGTGGTTCTCCCGTCTTCTAACTTTCATCGAACATCTTCAGTGACAAGGGACACTGCAACTACACTGAAAATGTAGTCTCAGTTTACATTTATATTGCCGTCTCACTCATACACTCAGACCTTTGCTAGTCCGCCTACTGTATGGCAGTTATTTTTTTAATCACTGAAACTTGGCCACAAGACAGCCGAACACACTCAGTAGTACATAGTTCTGCCAGTTGTCTTCCTTAAGGCTGTCAAACTTCTCTCCGCACAATAGAGGCCCCTTCTCATGGCTCACACTTATCCGCCAAAGGCCAAACTTAACCTACACTGTGAATATAACCAATCTCTCCCACCGCTTCCTCTGTGAGGCTTTAGAAGGCCCCCACCTAGTGGCAGCCCCCCGCCCTGCCCATGGCCTTCAACACAACTGGTCTCTCTCTCTCTAAAACTAACCATACAGCCATTAATTGATCCCTCTATGTCCCTGTGTCCTTGGTCCCCAGTCTAACTTTATACAGCCAGGCAGAGGTATCAGAGCTTTTCCAACAACTTTCTATGCTACTACGCCACTTTCGTCAAAAAACGGGCTGTTTTCCTCCCTCTAGTTATTGGAATCAGCTGAAGGACTGGCCTCCCTGCAGGGCCGAACTACCTCAATAGCCCAAGTAGCTGCCCAAAATAGGCGAGCTCTGGACTTGCTTACAGCTGAAAAAGGAGGCACTTGTCTCTTCCCTGGAGAAGAGTGCTGCTATTATGTTAGCGAGTCAAGCCTAGCAGACACTAACATTCAAACTGCCCATATTCCAACAAATGCTTCCACTTCTTATTCTTGCACTAATACTGTGCCTTATTTTATTTTTCATCCGTGCGTCCAAATACCAACCATAGGCTCCGACTTTAACAACGCCCCTTAACAGCAGGAAGTAGCCAGACAGACCACGGCGCCCCTTTATCACTATTATCAACAAAAGGTTGGACTGTTTGGACGAACCGAGGCAAGATGGTGTACTTCCGGGTTCTTCA
>NW_022318968.1:0-9318 GCF_002776525.5 Piliocolobus tephrosceles
AGAGTGAACAGGCAACCTACAGAATGGGAGAAAATTTTTGCAATCTATTCACCTGACAAAGGGCTAATATCCAGAACCTACAAAAAACTCAATCAAATTTACAAGAAAAAAACAAACAACCTCATCAAAAAGTGGGCAAAGGATATAACAGACACTTCTCAGAAGAAGTCATTCATACAGCCAACAGACACATGAAAAAATGCTCGTCATCACTTGCCATCAGAGAAATGCAAATCAAAACCACAATGAGATACCATCTCACACCAGTTAGAATGGCGATCACTAAAAAATCAGGAAACAACAGGTGCTGGAGAGGATGTGGAGAAATAGGAACACTTTTACACTGTTGGTGGGACTATAAACTAGTTCAACCATTGTGGAAGACAGTGTGGCAATTCTTCAATGATCTAGAACTAGAAATACCATATGACCCAGCCATCCCATTGCTGGGTATATACCCAAAGGATTATAAATCATGCTGCTATAAAGACACATGTACACGTATGTTTATTGCAGCACTATTCATAACAGCAAAGACTTGGAATCAACCCAAATGTCCATCTGTGACAGACTGGATTAAGAAAATGTGGCACATATACACCATGGAATACTATGGAGCCATAAAAAAGGATGAGTTCATGTTCTTTGTAGGGACATGGATGCAGCTGGAAATCATCATTCTCAGCAAACTATCGCAAGAACAGAAAACCAAACACCACATGTTCTCACTCATAGGTGGGAATTGAACAATGAGATCACTTGGACACAGGAAGGGGAACATCACACACTGGGTCCGATTGTGGGGAGGGGGAAGGGGAGGGATAGCATTAGGATATATACCTAATGTAAATGACGAGTTAATGGGTGCAGCACACCAACATGGCACATGTATACATATGTAACAAACCTGCACGTTGTACACATGTACCCTAGAACTTAAAGTATAATAATAATAATAATAATAATAATAATAATAAAATAGTGCAGAAAACAAAATGTACAACTTAATGATTTATCAAGTAGGGAACATCTATGTAACCACCAACCAGGTTAGTGGGATAAAAGGTCATTGCCATCTTTAGAAGATGCCATCTTTAGAAGCTTCCATTGTACCCCCAACCAAATCTCTAAAAACTATCTGCTCCATAAGGTAACCACTGTACTACACTTCGTTGTCTTTATAGTTTTACTACTTAAACATGTATCTCTAAAGCTATAGTTTACCTGTCATGCAACCATTCTCAGGCATTTATAGGTGGATGTGTTCCATCAAAACAAAAAGTAAACCAAAAAGAAAATGACTTGCAGTTTAAGAAACAGAGAAAACAACACCAGAATCCTCAAGGTGTTGAGGACGGTAATTTCAGAATAGCAGCTGGTACCTAACACAAAAGGACCTGGCACCCCCACAATGGAGCAAGTAAGACTGACTCAAGACAGATTTCTTCAAAAGGAAACGTCATCAGTGTAAGTGCCTGATGCATCTGAATGTACCAAGAGGTGATTTGGACAGGGGGTGGAAATTTTTGGCTTAACTTAGAGAAAGGTGCATAGGAAATTAAGCAAACAAACAAATAAAGGATAATTTCACTATGAGAAAAAAAAAAAGTACAAAAAAGTTATCATAGTACACTATGTGACTCAATCATAAATTATTTACATTGTCATAGTGTAAACACTGAGTATTGCTCTAACTGATATAACTATATTTATGTACAGGATAAGGGAAAGTGTTGTGATGGGATGGAGAGGTATATGAAAATTGAGGAAATTAAATCCTCTCAAGTTAGGAAGCCAATAGATAATGCCTAACAGAAGCATGTTTTTTAGAGATATGATGGTAAATATCTAAAGTATTCACTTAGAAATATAAAAATGCTTGCCTCTTAGGAGGGAGAAACGGGAGTAAAATGAAGTCTACTGTTTTTCATATCTAACTTTGTAACACTACTAGACTCTTACGTCATATGCATGCAAATTTTTAATGAAAAGAATTCTTTAAAACTGACTTTACAAGAGGTAATTATGATACAGGTAAATCCATAAGAAGTGCTTGAAGCAAAATAAACAGAAAAGACGTAATGAATTCATAAACCCATAACATACTTTTCCTGAATGATCATTTGCAAATAGGTAGTAAAGTTGTTTGGGGTGCTCCAGAAATAAAACAAAATGGTAGTAAACTCACCTCATCCCATTCAAACAAATGGGATGTGTCTGTAAGATACAAAGCACCACAGTGCAATTGACCCTTTGTGTCCACAGAGCCAACCAACCAGAGATCAGAAATTCTCAATAAATTTTTAAAAAACAATAAAAATAATACACAATTTTAAAAATACAGTGTAATAATCATTTACATAGCATTTACCTTGTATCAGGTATTGTAAGTAATCAAGATACTGAAAGCATACGGAAGGATGTGCATAGGCCATATGCAAATACAGCATCATTTTATACAAGGGACTTGAACATCTGTAGATTTTGGTATCCTGGAGGTCCTGGAACCAATCTCCTATGCATACCGAGGGATGACTGTACAGGGAAATTTAAATGCTCTAGAAGACAGCTCTTCTTCCCAGTAAAATAAGTATTCACTCACTTCTATATTTTAACATAATTCTTGCTTTCTAGATCACACCAATTATAAGAAGAATTATCAAGAATAGCTTACTGTTTCAATTATTTCAGCCTGGAGAATACCTGGTACCTCAAACTTCCAAATCCTTTGTCTTCCCAAGGAGGTGTCTGAGGTGCTCAGTGACCACTGAAAGTTTCCTAGGGAGGACACAGGATGCTGTGGAGTGAGCACAGACTTGTGTTTCAGGTCTATTTTGGTTCAAATGCCAGTTCTATTTTTAATAGGTGTCTGATCTTGGTAAAATTATTTTATCTCTCTTAATCGCAGTTTTGACATCTAAAAATATCAGGACAATAATGCCTACATTGCTTGATGTTTCTCAAAATCAAATAGATAATTTTTATAAAGGTCTTGCCACATAGATGGTTCTCTAGCAAATTTAGCTAATGTTATAATTATTGTCATCATTATAATTATTATTACTACCGCTGTTGCCAGTGGTATTACATCCAACCCACTGCACAGTGCCTTTATAAAGCATCTACTGCTTCATTTTTCTCCTCTTCCATGGATTCCAGTCTTGCTGAGGCCACTGGGTTTTGGCTGTTTTTTTTTTGGTTTTGGTTTTGGGTTTTTTTTTTTTTTTTTTTTTTTTTTTTGAGACAGGGTCTTACTCTGTCACCCATGCCAGGGTGCAGTGGCACAATCAAGACTCATTGAAGCCTTGACTGCCTGGGCTAAAGCAATCCTCCCACCTCAGCCTCCTAAGTAGTTAGAAACACGAGCACACACCACCATGCTCAGCTAATTTTTTTATTTTGTATTTTTTGTAAAAGCAAGGGTCTTATTATGTTGCCCCTCTCACTTTGAGAGACTGAGGCAGGAAGATCGCTTGAGACCAGGCTGGTGTCAAACTCCTTGATGGAAGATGATTTCAGGGAGAATTAAGGTACTTTCTACATAGGCCAAGAATTTTGGAGCCCCAAATGTAAGGAGTGGGATTTTCTACAAGTTGGGCAGAGAATCACAATTCTTATATTAAAAAAAAAAAAAAAAAAGAAAAAAGAATCAGCTGTGTGACAGGCAGAGCCACGAGGAAAGGCAGAGGGGTAATATTGGGAACTAGAAGATATTCTGCCAGAGGAATTTCAAAGGGGCTAATTCTTTTTGTTTTTTCCTTGGTCATTGCAAAAAGTTAAGGTTAGCCTACAGCTTAACATTTTCCCTTCAACTCTTCAGTAAAGTGTAACACCTACACACAACCATGAATGATGTATGTTAAGGATAGTGTCATTGGGGGTGGGCATTAAAGGGTTTCTTACTTGTTCCACATCGACTCTTCTGATGGACCCATAGTGAGGGATCCTTGTCCCATCAAACAGACTGTGCCATGAAATTCTACAAGTGACCAACAGCAAAGCAAGACAGGAGCCACACCAATTTGTCATGATGCAGTGTTGAATGGGCAGCGAGTAGTGTGGTGGAATCTACACTTGAAAACACTGCACAGGGGGCGGAGCAAGATGGCCAAATAGGAACAGCTCCAGTCTCCAACTCCCAGCACGAGCGACACAGAAGACCGGTGATTTCTGCATTTTCAACTGAGGTACTGGGGTCATCTCACTCGGGAGTGCCGGACAATCGGTGCTGGTCAGCTGCTGCAGCCCGACCAGCGAGAGCTGAAGCAGGGCGTGGCATCGCCTCACCTGGGAAGCGCGAGGGGGAAGGGAGTCCCTTTTCCTAGCCAGGGGAACTGAGACACACAACACCTGGAAAATCGGGTAACTCCCACCCCAATACTGTGCTTTAAGCAAACGGGCACACCAGGAGAATATATCCCACACCTGGCCGGGAGGGTCCCACGCCCACGGAGCCTCCCTCATTGCTAACACAGCAGTCTGCGGCAATCTAACCGCAAGGCAGCAGGGAGGCTTGGGGAGGGGCGCCCGCCATCACTGAGGCTTAAGTAGCTAAACAAAGCCGCTGGGAAGCTCGAACTGGGTGGAGCTCACAGCAGCTCAAGGAAACCTGCCTGTCTCTGTAGACTGCGCCTCTGGGGACAGGGCTCAGCTAAAGCAGCAGAGGCCTGTCCAGACGCGAACGACTCTGTCTGACAGCTTTGAAGAGAGCAGTGGATCTCCCAACACGGAGGCTGAGATCTGAGAAGGGACAGACTGCCTGCTCAAGTGGGTCACTGACCCCTGAGTAGCCTAACTGGGAGACATCCCCCACTAGGGCCAGTCTGACACCCCACACCTCACAGGGTGGAGTACACCCCTGAGAGGAAGCTTCCAAAGCAAGAATCAGACAGGTGCACTCGCTGTTCAGCAATATTCTATCTTCTGCAACCTCTGCTGCTGATACCCAGGCAAACAGAGTCTGGAGTGGACCTCAAGCAATCTCCAACAGACCTATAGCTGAGGGTCCTGACTGTCAGAAGGAAAACTATCAAACAGGAAGGACACCTATATCAAAACCCCATCAGTACGTCACCATCATCAAAGACCAGAGGCAGATAAAACCACAAAGATGGGGAAAAAGCAGGGCAGAAAAGCTGGAAATTCAAAAAATAAGAGCGCATCTCCGCCTGCAAAGGAGCACAGCCCATCGCCAGCAATGGATCAAAGCTGGTCAGAGAATGATTTTGATGAGATGAGGGAAGAAGGCTTCAGTCCATCAAACCTCTCAGAGCTAAAGGAGGAATTACGTACCCAGCGCAAAGAAACTAAAAATCTTGAAAAAAGAGTGGAAGAATTGACAGCTAGACTAATTAATGCAGAGAAGGTCATAAACGAAATGACAGAGATGAAAACCATGACACGAGAAATACGTGACAAATGCACAAGCTTCAGTAACCGACTCGATCAACTGGAAGAAAGAGTATCAGCGATGGAGGATCAAATGAATGAAATGAAGCGAGAAGAGAAACCAAAAGAAAAAAGAAGAAAAAGAAATGAACAAAGCCTGCAAGAAGTATGGGATTATGTCAAAAGACCAAATCTACGTCTGATTGGGGTGCCTGAAAGTGAGGGGGAAAATGGAACCAAATTGGAAAACACTCTACAGGATATCATCCAGGAGAAATTCCCCAACCTAGCAGGGCAGGCCAACATTCAAATTCAGGAAATACAGAGAATGCCACAAAGATACTCCTCCAGAAGAGCAACTCCAAGACACATAATTGCCAGATTCACCAAAGTTGAAATGAAGGAAAAAATCTTAAGGGCAGCCAGAGAGAAAGGTCGGGTTACCCACAAAGGGAAGCCCATCAGACTGACAGCAGATCTCTCGGCAGAAACTCTACAAGCCAGAAGAGAGTGGGGGCCAATATTCAACGTTCTTAAAGAAAAGAATTTTAAACCCAGAATTTCATATCCAGCCAAACTAAGTTTCATAAGTGAAGGAGAAATAAAATTCTTTACAGATAAGCAAATGCTTAGAGATTTTGTCACCACCAGGCCTGCCTTACAAGAGACCCTGAAGGAAGCCCTAAACATGGAAAGGAACAACCGGTACCAGCCATTGCAAAAACATGCCAAAATGTAAAGACCATCGAGGCTAGGAAGAAACTGCATCAACTAATGAGCAAAATAACCAGTTAATATCATAATGGCAGGATCAAGTTCACACATAACAATATTAACCTTAAATGTAAATGGACTAAATGCTCCAATTAAAAGACACAGACTGGCAAACTGGATAAAGAGTCAAGACCCATCAGTCTGCTCTCTTCAGGAGACCCATCTCACATGCAGAGACATACATAGGCTCAAAATAAAGGGATGGAGGAAGATCTACCAAGCAAATGGAGAACAAAAAAAAGCAGGGGTTGCAATCCTAGTCTCTGATAAAACAGACTTTAAACCATCAAAGATCAAAAGAGACAAAGAAGGCCATTACATAATGGTAAAGGGATCAATTCAACAGGAAGAGCTAACTATCCTAAATATATATGCACCCAATACAGGAGCACCCAGATTCATAAAGCAAGTCCTTAGAGACTTACAAAGAGACTTAGACTCCCATACAATAATAATGGGAGACTTCAACACTCCACTGTCAACATTAGACAGATCAACGAGACAGAAAGTTAACAAGGATATCCAGGAATTGAACTCATCTCTGCACCAAGCGGACCTAATAGACATCTATAGAACTCTCCACCCCAAGTCAACAGAATATACATTCTTCTCAGCACCACATCACACTTATTCCAAAATTGACCACATAATTGGAAGTAAAGCACTCCTCAGCAAATGTAAAAGAACAGAAATTATAACAAACTGTCTCTCTGACCACAGTGCAATCAAACTAGAACTCAGGACTAAGAAACTCAATCAAAACCGCTCAACTACATGGAAACTGAACAACCTGCTCCTGAATGACTACTGGGTACATAACGAAATGAAAGCAGAAATAAAGATGTTCTTTGAATCCAATGAGAACAAAGATACAACATACCAGAATCTCTGGGACACATTTAAAGCAGTATGTAGAGGGAAATTTATAGCACTAAGTGCCCACAAGAGAAAGCAGGAAAGATCTAAAATTGACACTCTAACATCACAATTAAAAGAACTAGAGAGGCAAGAGCAAACACATTCAAAAGCTAGCAGAAGGCAAGAAATAACTAAGATCAGAGCAGAACTGAAGGAGATAGAGACACAAAAAACCCTCCAAAAAATCAATGAATCCAGGAGTTGGTTTTTTGAAAAGATCAACAAAATTGACAGACCGCTAGCAAGGCTAATAAAGAAGAAAAGAGAGAGGAATCAAATACACGCAATAAAAAATGATAAAGGGGATATCACCACCGACCCCACAGAAATACAAACTACCATCAGAGAATACTATAAACACCTCTACGCAAATCAACTAGAAAATCTAGAAGAAATGGATAATTTCCTGGACACGTACACTCTTCCAAGACTAAACCAGGAAGAAGTTGAATCCCTGAATAGACCAATAGCAGCCTCTGAAATTGAGGCAACAATTAATAGCCTACCCACCAAAAAAAGCCCAGGACCAGATGGATTCACAGCTGAATTCTACCAGAGGTACAAGGAGGAGCTGGTACCATTCCTTCTGAAACTATTCCAATCAATAGAAAAAGAGGGAATCCTCCCTAACTCATTTTATGAGGCCAACATCATCCTGATACCAAAGCCCGGCAGAGACACAACAAAAAAAGAGAATTTTAGATCAATCTCCCTGATGAACATCGATGCAAAAATCCTCAGTAAAATACTGGCAAACCAGATTCAGCAGCACATCAAAAAGCTTATCCACCATGATCAAGTGGGCTTCATCCCTGGGATGCAAGGCTGGTTCAACATTCGCAAATCAATCAACGTAATCCAGCATATCAACAGAACCAAAGACAAGAACCACATGATTATCTCAATAGATGCAGAAAAGGCTTTTGACAAAATTCAACAGCCCTTCATGCTAAAAACGCTCAATAAATTCGGTATTGATGGAACGTACCTCAAAATAATAAGAGCTATTTATGACAAACCCACAGCTAATATCATACTGAATGGGCAAAAACTGGAAAAGTTCCCTTTGAAAACTGGCACAAGACAGGGATGCCCTCTCTCACCACTCCTATTCAACATAGTGTTGGAAGTTCTGGCTAGGGCAATCAGGCAAGAGAAAGAAATCAAGGGTATTCAGTTAGGAAAAGAAGAAGTCAAATTGTCCCTGTTTGCAGATGACATGATTGTGTATTTAGAAAACCCCATCGTCTCAGCCCAAAATCTTCTTAAGCTGATAAGCAACTTCAGCAAAGTCTCAGGATACAAAATTAATGTGCAAAAATCACAAGCATTCTTATACACCAGTAACAGACAAGCAGAGAGCCAAATCAGGAATGAACTTCCATTCACAATTGCTTCAAAGAGAATAAAATACCTAGGAATCCAACTTACAAGGGATGTAAAGGACCTCTTCAAGGAGAACTACAAACCACTGCTCAGTGAAATCAAAGAGGACACAAACAAATGGAAGAACATACCATGCTCATGGATAGGCAGAATCAATATTGTGAAAATGGCCATACTGCCCAAGGTAATTTATAGATTCAATGCCATCCCCATCAAGCTACCAATGAGCTTCTTCACAGAATTGGAAAAAACTGCTTTAAAGTTCATATGGAACCAAAAAAGAGCCCGCATTGCCAAGACAATCCTACGTCAAAAGGACAAAGCTGGAGGCATCACGCTACCTGACTTCAAACTATACTACAAGGCTACAGTAACCAAAACAGCATGGTACTGGTACCAAAACAGAGATATAGACCAATGGAACAGAACGGAGCCTTCAGAAATAATGCCACACATCTACAACCATCTGATCTTTGACAAACCTGACAAAAACAAGAAATGGGGAAAGGATTCCCTATTTAATAAATGGTGCTGGGAAAATTGGCTAGCCATAAGTAGAAAGCTGAAACTGGATCCTTTCCTTACTCCTTATACGAAGATTAATTCAAGATGGATTAGAGACTTAAATGTTAGACCTAATACCATAAAAACCCTAGAAGAAAATCTAGGTAGTACCATTCAGGACATAGGCATGGGCAAGGACTTCATGTCTAAAACACCAAAAGCAATGGCAGCAAAAGCCAAAATTGACAAATGGGATCTAAGTAAACTGAAGAGCTTCTGCACAGCAAAAGAAACTACCATCAGAGTGAACAGGCAACCTACAGAATGGGAGAAAATTTTTGCAATCTA
>NW_022318969.1:0-9318 GCF_002776525.5 Piliocolobus tephrosceles
TAGATTGCAAAAATTTTCTCCCATTCTGTAGGTTGCCTGTTCACTCTGATGGTAGTTTCTTTTGCTGTGCAGAAGCTCTTCAGTTTACTTAGATCCCATTTGTCAATTTTGGCTTTTGCTGCCATTGCTTTTGGTGTTTTAGACATGAAGTCCTTGCCCATGCCTATGTCCTGAATGGTACTACCTAGATTTTCTTCTAGGGTTTTTATGGTATTAGGTCTAACATTTAAGTCTCTAATCCATCTTGAATTAATCTTCGTATAAGGAGTAAGGAAAGGATCCAGTTTCAGCTTTCTACTTATGGCTAGCCAATTTTCCCAGCACCATTTATTAAATAGGGAATCCTTTCCCCATTTCTTGTTTTTGTCAGGTTTGTCAAAGATCAGATGGTTGTAGATGTGTGGCATTATTTCTGAAGGCTCCGTTCTGTTCCATTGGTCTATATCTCTGTTTTGGTACCAGTACCATGCTGTTTTGGTTACTGTAGCCTTGTAGTATAGTTTGAAGTCAGGTAGCGTGATGCCTCCAGCTTTGTCCTTTTGACGTAGGATTGTCTTGGCAATGCGGGCTCTTTTTTGGTTCCATATGAACTTTAAAGCAGTTTTTTCCAATTCTGTGAAGAAGCTCATTGGTAGCTTGATGGGGATGGCATTGAATCTATAAATTACCTTGGGCAGTATGGCCATTTTCACAATATTGATTCTGCCTATCCATGAGCATGGTATGTTCTTCCATTTGTTTGTGTCCTCTTTGATTTCACTGAGCAGTGGTTTGTAGTTCTCCTTGAAGAGGTCCTTTACATCCCTTGTAAGTTGGATTCCTAGGTATTTTATTCTCTTTGAAGCAATTGTGAATGGAAGTTCATTCCTGATTTGGCTCTCTGCTTGTCTGTTACTGGTGTATAAGAATGCTTGTGATTTTTGCACATTAATTTTGTATCCTGAGACTTTGCTGAAGTTGCTTATCAGCTTAAGAAGATTTTGGGCTGAGACGATGGGGTTTTCTAAATACACAATCATGTCATCTGCAAACAGGGACAATTTGACTTCTTCTTTTCCTAACTGAATACCCTTGATTTCTTTCTCTTGCCTGATTGCCCTAGCCAGAACTTCCAACACTATGTTGAATAGGAGTGGTGAGAGAGGGCATCCCTGTCTTGTGCCAGTTTTCAAAGGGAACTTTTCCAGTTTTTGCCCATTCAGTATGATATTAGCTGTGGGTTTGTCATAAATAGCTCTTATTATTTTGAGGTACGTTCCATCAATACCGAATTTATTGAGCGTTTTTAGCATGAAGGGCTGTTGAATTTTGTCAAAAGCCTTTTCTGCATCTATTGAGATAATCATGTGGTTCTTGTCTTTGGTTCTGTTGATATGCTGGATTACGTTGATTGATTTGCGAATGTTGAACCAGCCTTGCATCCCAGGGATGAAGCCCACTTGATCATGGTGGATAAGCTTTTTGATGTGCTGCTGAATCTGGTTTGCCAGTATTTTACTGAGGATTTTTGCATCGATGTTCATCAGGGAGATTGATCTAAAATTCTCTTTTTTTGTTGTGTCTCTGCCGGGCTTTGGTATCAGGATGATGTTGGCCTCATAAAATGAGTTAGGGAGGATTCCCTCTTTTTCTATTGATTGGAATAGTTTCAGAAGGAATGGTACCAGCTCCTCCTTGTACCTCTGGTAGAATTCAGCTGTGAATCCATCTGGTCCTGGGCTTTTTTTGGTGGGTAGGCTATTAATTGTTGCCTCAATTTCAGAGGCTGCTATTGGTCTATTCAGGGATTCAACTTCTTCCTGGTTTAGTCTTGGAAGAGTGTACGTGTCCAGGAAATTATCCATTTCTTCTAGATTTTCTAGTTGATTTGCGTAGAGGTGTTTATAGTATTCTCTGATGGTAGTTTGTATTTCTGTGGGGTCGGTGGTGATATCCCCTTTATCATTTTTTATTGCGTGTATTTGATTCCTCTCTCTTTTCTTCTTTATTAGCCTTGCTAGCGGTCTGTCAATTTTGTTGATCTTTTCAAAAAACCAACTCCTGGATTCATTGATTTTTTGGAGGGTTTTTTGTGTCTCTATCTCCTTCAGTTCTGCTCTGATCTTAGTTATTTCTTGCCTTCTGCTAGCTTTTGAATGTGTTTGCTCTTGCCTCTCTAGTTCTTTTAATTGTGATGTTAGAGTGTCAATTTTAGATCTTTCCTGCTTTCTCTTGTGGGCACTTAGTGCTATAAATTTCCCTCTACATACTGCTTTAAATGTGTCCCAGAGATTCTGGTATGTTGTATCTTTGTTCTCATTGGATTCAAAGAACATCTTTATTTCTGCTTTCATTTCGTTATGTACCCAGTAGTCATTCAGGAGCAGGTTGTTCAGTTTCCATGTAGTTGAGCGGTTTTGATTGAGTTTCTTAGTCCTGAGTTCTAGTTTGATTGCACTGTGGTCAGAGAGACAGTTTGTTATAATTTCTGTTCTTTTACATTTGCTGAGGAGTGCTTTACTTCCAATTATGTGGTCAATTTTGGAATAAGTGTGATGTGGTGCTGAGAAGAATGTATATTCTGTTGACTTGGGGTGGAGAGTTCTATAGATGTCTATTAGGTCCGCTTGGTGCAGAGATGAGTTCAATTCCTGGATATCCTTGTTAACTTTCTGTCTCGTTGATCTGTCTAATGTTGACAGTGGAGTGTTGAAGTCTCCCATTATTATTGTATGGGAGTCTAAGTCTCTTTGTAAGTCTCTAAGGACTTGCTTTATGAATCTGGGTGCTCCTGTATTGGGTGCATATATATTTAGGATAGTTAGCTCTTCCTGTTGAATTGATCCCTTTACCATTATGTAATGGCCTTCTTTGTCTCTTTTGATCTTTGATGGTTTAAAGTCTGTTTTATCAGAGACTAGGATTGCAACCCCTGCTTTTTTTTGTTCTCCATTTGCTTGGTAGATCTTCCTCCATCCCTTTATTTTGAGCCTATGTATGTCTCTGCATGTGAGATGGGTCTCCTGAAGAGAGCAGACTGATGGGTCTTGACTCTTTATCCAGTTTGCCAGTCTGTGTCTTTTAATTGGAGCATTTAGTCCATTTACATTTAAGGTTAATATTGTTATGTGTGAACTTGATCCTGCCATTATGATATTAACTGGTTATTTTGCTCATTAGTTGATGCAGTTTCTTCCTAGCCTCGATGGTCTTTACATTTTGGCATGTTTTTGCAATGGCTGGTACCGGTTGTTCCTTTCCATGTTTAGGGCTTCCTTCAGGGTCTCTTGTAAGGCAGGCCTGGTGGTGACAAAATCTCTAAGCATTTGCTTATCTGTAAAGAATTTTATTTCTCCTTCACTTATGAAACTTAGTTTGGCTGGATATGAAATTCTGGGTTTAAAATTCTTTTCTTTAAGAACGTTGAATATTGGCCCCCACTCTCTTCTGGCTTGTAGAGTTTCTGCCGAGAGATCTGCTGTCAGTCTGATGGGCTTCCCTTTGTGGGTAACCCGACCTTTCTCTCTGGCTGCCCTTAAGATTTTTTCCTTCATTTCAACTTTGGTGAATCTGGCAATTATGTGTCTTGGAGTTGCTCTTCTGGAGGAGTATCTTTGTGGCATTCTCTGTATTTCCTGAATTTGAATGTTGGCCTGCCCTGCTAGGTTGGGGAATTTCTCCTGGATGATATCCTGTAGAGTGTTTTCCAATTTGGTTCCATTTTCCCCCTCACTTTCAGGCACCCCAATCAGACGTAGATTTGGTCTTTTGACATAATCCCATACTTCTTGCAGGCTTTGTTCATTTCTTTTTCTTCTTTTTTCTTTTGGTTTCTCTTCTCGCTTCATTTCATTCATTTGATCCTCCATCGCTGATACTCTTTCTTCCAGTTGATCGAGTCGGTTACTGAAGCTTGTGCATTTGTCACGTATTTCTCGTGTCATGGTTTTCATCTCTGTCATTTCGTTTATGACCTTCTCTGCATTAATTAGTCTAGCTGTCAATTCTTCCACTCTTTTTTCAAGATTTTTAGTTTCTTTGCGCTGGGTACGTAATTCCTCCTTTAGCTCTGAGAGGTTTGATGGACTGAAGCCTTCTTCCCTCATCTCATCAAAATCATTCTCTGACCAGCTTTGATCCATTGCTGGCGATGGGCTGTGCTCCTTTGCAGGCGGAGATGCGCTCTTATTTTTTGAATTTCCAGCTTTTCTGCCCTGCTTTTTCCCCATCTTTGTGGTTTTATCTGCCTCTGGTCTTTGATGATGGTGACGTACTGATGGGGTTTTGGTATAGATGTCCTTCCTGTTTGATAGTTTTCCTTCTAACAGTCAGGACCCTCAGCTGTAGGTCTTTTGGAGATTGCTTGAGGTCCACTCCAGACTCTGTTTGCCTGGGTATCAGCAGCAGAGGTTGCAGAAGATAGAATATTGCTGAACAGCGAGTGCACCTGTCTGATTCTTGCTTTGGAAGCTTCCTCTCAGGGGTGTACTCCACCCTGTGAGGTGTGGGGTGTCAGACTGGCCCTAGTGGGGGATGTCTCCCAGTTAGGCTACTCAGGGGTCAGTGACCCACTTGAGCAGGCAGTCTGTCCCTTCTCAGATCTCAGCCTCCGTGTTGGGAGATCCACTGCTCTCTTCAAAGCTGTCAGACAGAGTCGTTCGCGTCTGGACAGGCCTCTGCTGCTTTAGCTGAGCCCTGTCCCCAGAGGCGCAGTCTACAGAGACAGGCAGGTTTCCTTGAGCTGCTGTGAGCTCCACCCAGTTCGAGCTTCCCAGCGGCTTTGTTTAGCTACTTAAGCCTCAGTGATGGCGGGCGCCCCTCCCCAAGCCTCCCTGCTGCCTTGCGGTTAGATTGCCGCAGACTGCTGTGTTAGCAATGAGGGAGGCTCCGTGGGCGTGGGACCCTCCCGGCCAGGTGTGGGATATATTCTCCTGGTGTGCCCGTTTGCTTAAAGCACAGTATTGGGGTGGGAGTTACCCGATTTTCCAGGTGTTGTGTGTCTCAGTTCCCCTGGCTAGGAAAAGGGACTCCCTTCCCCCTCGCGCTTCCCAGGTGAGGCGATGCCACGCCCTGCTTCAGCTCTCGCTGGTCGGGCTGCAGCAGCTGACCAGCACCGATTGTCCGGCACTCCCGAGTGAGATGACCCCAGTACCTCAGTTGAAAATGCAGAAATCACCGGTCTTCTGTGTCGCTCGTGCTGGGAGTTGGAGACTGGAGCTGTTCCTATTTGGCCATCTTGCTCCGCCCCCTGTGCAGTGTTTTCAAGTGTAGATTCCACCACACTACTCGCTGCCCATTCAACACTGCATCATGACAAATTGGTGTGGCTCCTGTCTTGCTTTGCTGTTGGTCACTTGTAGAATTTCATGGCACAGTCTGTTTGATGGGACAAGGATCCCTCACTATGGGTCCATCAGAAGAGTCGATGTGGAACAAGTAAGAAACCCTTTAATGCCCACCCCCAATGACACTATCCTTAACATACATCATTCATGGTTGTGTGTAGGTGTTACACTTTACTGAAGAGTTGAAGGGAAAATGTTAAGCTGTAGGCTAACCTTAACTTTTTGCAATGACCAAGGAAAAAACAAAAAGAATTAGCCCCTTTGAAATTCCTCTGGCAGAATATCTTCTAGTTCCCAATATTACCCCTCTGCCTTTCCTCGTGGCTCTGCCTGTCACACAGCTGATTCTTTTTTCTTTTTTTTTTTTTTTTTTAATATAAGAATTGTGATTCTCTGCCCAACTTGTAGAAAATCCCACTCCTTACATTTGGGGCTCCAAAATTCTTGGCCTATGTAGAAAGTACCTTAATTCTCCCTGAAATCATCTTCCATCAAGGAGTTTGACACCAGCCTGGTCTCAAGCGATCTTCCTGCCTCAGTCTCTCAAAGTGAGAGGGGCAACATAATAAGACCCTTGCTTTTACAAAAAATACAAAATAAAAAAATTAGCTGAGCATGGTGGTGTGTGCTCGTGTTTCTAACTACTTAGGAGGCTGAGGTGGGAGGATTGCTTTAGCCCAGGCAGTCAAGGCTTCAATGAGTCTTGATTGTGCCACTGCACCCTGGCATGGGTGACAGAGTAAGACCCTGTCTCAAAAAAAAAAAAAAAAAAAAAAAAAAAACCCAAAACCAAAACCAAAAAAAAAACAGCCAAAACCCAGTGGCCTCAGCAAGACTGGAATCCATGGAAGAGGAGAAAAATGAAGCAGTAGATGCTTTATAAAGGCACTGTGCAGTGGGTTGGATGTAATACCACTGGCAACAGCGGTAGTAATAATAATTATAATGATGACAATAATTATAACATTAGCTAAATTTGCTAGAGAACCATCTATGTGGCAAGACCTTTATAAAAATTATCTATTTGATTTTGAGAAACATCAAGCAATGTAGGCATTATTGTCCTGATATTTTTAGATGTCAAAACTGCGATTAAGAGAGATAAAATAATTTTACCAAGATCAGACACCTATTAAAAATAGAACTGGCATTTGAACCAAAATAGACCTGAAACACAAGTCTGTGCTCACTCCACAGCATCCTGTGTCCTCCCTAGGAAACTTTCAGTGGTCACTGAGCACCTCAGACACCTCCTTGGGAAGACAAAGGATTTGGAAGTTTGAGGTACCAGGTATTCTCCAGGCTGAAATAATTGAAACAGTAAGCTATTCTTGATAATTCTTCTTATAATTGGTGTGATCTAGAAAGCAAGAATTATGTTAAAATATAGAAGTGAGTGAATACTTATTTTACTGGGAAGAAGAGCTGTCTTCTAGAGCATTTAAATTTCCCTGTACAGTCATCCCTCGGTATGCATAGGAGATTGGTTCCAGGACCTCCAGGATACCAAAATCTACAGATGTTCAAGTCCCTTGTATAAAATGATGCTGTATTTGCATATGGCCTATGCACATCCTTCCGTATGCTTTCAGTATCTTGATTACTTACAATACCTGATACAAGGTAAATGCTATGTAAATGATTATTACACTGTATTTTTAAAATTGTGTATTATTTTTATTGTTTTTTAAAAATTTATTGAGAATTTCTGATCTCTGGTTGGTTGGCTCTGTGGACACAAAGGGTCAATTGCACTGTGGTGCTTTGTATCTTACAGACACATCCCATTTGTTTGAATGGGATGAGGTGAGTTTACTACCATTTTGTTTTATTTCTGGAGCACCCCAAACAACTTTACTACCTATTTGCAAATGATCATTCAGGAAAAGTATGTTATGGGTTTATGAATTCATTACGTCTTTTCTGTTTATTTTGCTTCAAGCACTTCTTATGGATTTACCTGTATCATAATTACCTCTTGTAAAGTCAGTTTTAAAGAATTCTTTTCATTAAAAATTTGCATGCATATGACGTAAGAGTCTAGTAGTGTTACAAAGTTAGATATGAAAAACAGTAGACTTCATTTTACTCCCGTTTCTCCCTCCTAAGAGGCAAGCATTTTTATATTTCTAAGTGAATACTTTAGATATTTACCATCATATCTCTAAAAAACATGCTTCTGTTAGGCATTATCTATTGGCTTCCTAACTTGAGAGGATTTAATTTCCTCAATTTTCATATACCTCTCCATCCCATCACAACACTTTCCCTTATCCTGTACATAAATATAGTTATATCAGTTAGAGCAATACTCAGTGTTTACACTATGACAATGTAAATAATTTATGATTGAGTCACATAGTGTACTATGATAACTTTTTTGTACTTTTTTTTTTTCTCATAGTGAAATTATCCTTTATTTGTTTGTTTGCTTAATTTCCTATGCACCTTTCTCTAAGTTAAGCCAAAAATTTCCACCCCCTGTCCAAATCACCTCTTGGTACATTCAGATGCATCAGGCACTTACACTGATGACGTTTCCTTTTGAAGAAATCTGTCTTGAGTCAGTCTTACTTGCTCCATTGTGGGGGTGCCAGGTCCTTTTGTGTTAGGTACCAGCTGCTATTCTGAAATTACCGTCCTCAACACCTTGAGGATTCTGGTGTTGTTTTCTCTGTTTCTTAAACTGCAAGTCATTTTCTTTTTGGTTTACTTTTTGTTTTGATGGAACACATCCACCTATAAATGCCTGAGAATGGTTGCATGACAGGTAAACTATAGCTTTAGAGATACATGTTTAAGTAGTAAAACTATAAAGACAACGAAGTGTAGTACAGTGGTTACCTTATGGAGCAGATAGTTTTTAGAGATTTGGTTGGGGGTACAATGGAAGCTTCTAAAGATGGCATCTTCTAAAGATGGCAATGACCTTTTATCCCACTAACCTGGTTGGTGGTTACATAGATGTTCCCTACTTGATAAATCATTAAGTTGTACATTTTGTTTTCTGCACTATTTTATTATTATTATTATTATTATTATTATTATTATACTTTAAGTTCTAGGGTACATGTGTACAACGTGCAGGTTTGTTACATATGTATACATGTGCCATGTTGGTGTGCTGCACCCATTAACTCGTCATTTACATTAGGTATATATCCTAATGCTATCCCTCCCCTTCCCCCTCCCCACAATCGGACCCAGTGTGTGATGTTCCCCTTCCTGTGTCCAAGTGATCTCATTGTTCAATTCCCACCTATGAGTGAGAACATGTGGTGTTTGGTTTTCTGTTCTTGCGATAGTTTGCTGAGAATGATGATTTCCAGCTGCATCCATGTCCCTACAAAGAACATGAACTCATCCTTTTTTATGGCTCCATAGTATTCCATGGTGTATATGTGCCACATTTTCTTAATCCAGTCTGTCACAGATGGACATTTGGGTTGATTCCAAGTCTTTGCTGTTATGAATAGTGCTGCAATAAACATACGTGTACATGTGTCTTTATAGCAGCATGATTTATAATCCTTTGGGTATATACCCAGCAATGGGATGGCTGGGTCATATGGTATTTCTAGTTCTAGATCATTGAAGAATTGCCACACTGTCTTCCACAATGGTTGAACTAGTTTATAGTCCCACCAACAGTGTAAAAGTGTTCCTATTTCTCCACATCCTCTCCAGCACCTGTTGTTTCCTGATTTTTTAGTGATCGCCATTCTAACTGGTGTGAGATGGTATCTCATTGTGGTTTTGATTTGCATTTCTCTGATGGCAAGTGATGACGAGCATTTTTTCATGTGTCTGTTGGCTGTATGAATGACTTCTTCTGAGAAGTGTCTGTTATATCCTTTGCCCACTTTTTGATGAGGTTGTTTGTTTTTTTCTTGTAAATTTGATTGAGTTTTTTGTAGGTTCTGGATATTAGCCCTTTGTCAGGTGAATAGATTGCAAAAATTTTCTCCCATTCTGTAGGTTGCCTGTTCACTCT
>NW_022318970.1:0-6627 GCF_002776525.5 Piliocolobus tephrosceles
TTCTTTCTTTCTTTCTTTCTTTCTTTCTTTCTTTCTTTCTCTCTCTCCTCTCTTTCTCTTTCTTTCACAGCCCAGAGGTTATTTACTTATTTATCATGCTATTCTGCTATGAATCCATAGGGAATAGGTTCCAGCAGGCTAGGCTCCATTCCACTGGCTCTCAAAAGTGTGCTTCTCTAGGTGGAGCAGGCTGGTACTTCACTTGAACCCAGGCATCTTTCTCTTTGGCATCCTTCTTTTTCTTATCAATTTCTTCATTCATTTCAGGAAGCTATCCCAGGTCTTAGAATGCTTAATGTGCTCAATACACACATTAATTCTCTTGGCAAGAATCTTGCCCTTAGCTTTGTTGTTTATAGCAATGCCAACAGCATGCTGGGTAACATTGTAAACTCTTCCAGTTTTGCCATGGAAACACTTGCAGGACATTCCTTTTTAAACAGTATCCATTCTCTTGATGTCTATAATATCACCTTTCTTATCGATTCCTATGCATGTGGCCAAAGAAACAGCTCTATGTTTTAAAAGGCCTAGAGAACACACATTGGGTCCCTCTCTTCTTTCCCTCTGTGTTTGTCATTTTGGTGAATTACTGGAGGATGATGGTTCTGGCCAAGATGTATTTTTTTATTTGATTTTTTAAATTAATTTCTGCTAGTGCCCTATAAACACGCACTTTTTCAGAATTCAAGGTGGTTATAAAATTAACACTCTAGTATCCTCTTATTAGTGAAGAAATGATGAAAGTTTGTAATGATAAGAAATTTATGCATTTAAGTTTGAGAGATTTATACACTGTTTCAGGTGAGGATTTTTTGAAATCTAAAGAGCCCAAGGCAGGCTTTTATAAAATGCCACCAAGTCTGTTATAAGAAAAATTATCCAGGCTTTTGTAGTTTCATTCTAATGTTCTTCTGACCATACTCAATATTTCAATATAATTATAATTTTTAGGGCAAAAATGTAACAAACGCCTTCTATGTCCTTCTTTGGTTTCCTCTTTTATGTATTAAAAGGAAAAAACATTAATCACTCAAGTATTTATTGAATCTTTACTATTTATTGATAATTATATGAGGTGCCACGAGAGATTCAAAAAGGAAAAAAAGAAATATAAAGCATAGTTCCTGCCAGCTAAGAATTTATAGTGTTGTTGCTATTGGTTAATGAAAACCTGTAACTGTTTAAAGGCTAGAAATGATAACAATTATGCTAATGGTCATTAATTATAGTAATCACAATGCAATTTCTCATTTGTGTAGCACTTTAGAGTTTACAAAAACATAATCTCATTAATCCTCATAGCCACATGTAAGCTTCTGTTTCTTCCATTTGTATAGTAGCTTATTTATACAGTAGAGCCAATATAAGATAAATATTTTTTAAATGAGAATGCTTGTAATAAATTAAACGTGGAAAGTCTTATAGTAATTTAACATTGAAAAGTTGTACAAGAAGGGTGAATGTCAGCAAATATTGCAATATTAAGATGATAGAGCAGCCAATCAGAAGGGGAAACTCTCACTTCATTTTTTTTTTAAACAGTTTTATCATAGTGATGACACACAAGAAATTGCTCATATTAAAGTGTATGATTTGATGAGTTTTCAGATATGGGAATGCCCATGTAAGCATCGCCACACTCAAGATCATAAGTGTACAATCATTGCCAAAATTTCCCCCTGCCTCTATAGTTTTCTTCTCCTGCCCCTTCCCACCCTGTCCCCCTTTTCTAGGCAATCATTGAAGTGTTTTCTCTCATTACAGATTAGCTCTCATTTCCTGTAATTGTATTTAAATTCAACCACACATTATGTGTCCTTTCAACTATTTTGAGATTCATTCACATCATGTCAGTAGTTCATTCCTTTTTATTGCTGAGTAGTATTTCATAGGACGAATATACCAGTTTGTTTATCCATTCACCTGTTGATGAAGATTTAGTTATTTTCCAGACTTTGACTATTACAAATAAAACTGCTATGAACATTTGTGTATTAGTCTTTATATGGACATACGGTTTTATTTCTCTTGGGTAAATACCTAGAAATAAAATGGAATGGCTGGATTAACTTTTTAAGACACAGCCCAACTGTTTTCCAAAGGGATTATGCCATTTTACATTTCCACCATTATAAGAATTACAATTCCTCCGTATCCTCTCCAATACTTGGTATAGTCAGTCTTTTTAATTGTAGCCGTTGTAATGGGTATATAATAGTACCTCATTGTGACTTTAGTTTATATTTCTTTTAGAACTAATCATATAAGGCTCCTTTCTACTGCTTATTAGCCATTTGTATATCTTCTTTGTGAAACGCATGTTTAAATATTTTGTCTATCTTTACTTTTGTTGTTTTCTTATTATTGATATATCAATTCTGAATACAAGTTCTCTATCCAACATATGTTTAGCAAATATTTTCACCCAGTCTCTGCCTTGTCTTTTCATTCTGTTAATAGCATTTTTTAATGGATAAACGTTTTAAATTTTGATACAGTCCAGTTTACCATTTTGATTTTCTTATGGATTGTGCTTTTCGTGTCACATCTAAGAAATATTTGCCTAATCTAAGGCCACAAATGTTTTCTCCTATATTTCCTTCTCATCATTTTATAGGTTCCAATTTTATTATTTTGGTCAATAATCTACTCTGAGTTAATTTTTGAATATGGTGCAGAAATTCTCACTTTAATCTCAGATAAATCTTCAGATTCGACTGTGAAAGAGTATGCCAAGAAGTGTTGCAAAAACTGTTTGGTTAGAATCATTTTCAATTGGAAAAAGCATTAAGGAACTTTTTAAGGAAATAGCCCTGCACATGCAGAAGATGGCACCAACTGAAAGAGCCATTTGTCTAGTTTCTGATTCTTGGCATAAGTTTCTGAAATAATTTTGATGATATCAAAGAAACTAAAATTCAAAAAACTCTTGAGTTGATGAATTTCACATAATTTAAGGCTACTAGACAATCTTTTCATGTATCATCCAACTTCTACTCTCTTTATCCCCTTGAAAATACATAGTAGCACAATTTTCTCCCCAATCCACTAGAAAATTCCATATATTTCCTTTAAGCAACCTATTGCTTTGGGTTTTTTCATGTGTGTGACACTCTGATGTCTGGAATGATATTTTAGAATAGTCATTGACTTCATCTACTGCATTTTTCAAGAGAATATTCTCTTGAATACTGGCCTTTATATTGGGTTTTAGCTGGGAGATAGTATCTTCTCAAAAACTATAACTTACTGTCATATCGATTGTTCCACATATATTTCTTCCTTGTAGTTTAATCTCTGTAATTAAATGTCTAACTAGGTGCAAGATAGACTACCAGAGTTCTATTTAGGATAATGACGAATGTTGTCTTATTCAAAATTGAGGTCATGACCCTAGGAAGTCCTAGGGTGGTTTTTTGGGAAATATGAAAATTTCCAAAAGTATATCAGAAACCCAAGTTCTGTAGAGCACTTAGCTAGCTTGCATGCAGCCATCAGGGTTATACGTAATTAGAGAAAAGGTGACCTCTTTCCTATCTCTAGAGCCTTTCCCTGTCTTTTGTTATTGTCTGATTTGCACATACCTTAAGATGCATGTATAGATCTTGGAATTGAAACATTCATTCCTATCCTGACTAATGCTGGTACCTGCAAAATAAACTGTATGCATTTCGTGTAGGAAAGATAACATGAAAGGGGGTACAGATTGCAAGGGAAACAGAGAAAAAAAAAACTTTAGAGTAAATTTTTATGTATAAAAATTACAAAGTTACATCTAGGATTACCAAATTTGCATCAATTAATAATTTGTTTAGCTGAATTAATTTGTCAAGTTAAATCTCATTTAATTTTAGTAGAGGTCTTACTCATCAGCACAGTCATCCCCTCTCCATTACACTCCTGTACTTTCTTCACTCCAGAGATAGTGTAAAAGCAGAAAGAGCACCTTAGCTGTTCATTATTTGTTTTTACCTTTCTTCAGGGTACTTTATGTAGAGACTCCTAGACGCTACCCGGTGTCTATCCTCCCTTTCTTTCTTAGTAACAGAGCTAAGTGTTTCAGAGAGGACAAGGTATCCAGCTAGTGGACTACATTTTCCAGCTTCTTTGTGGCTAAGTGCAGGTATACGGTGAAATTCTGGCTAATAAGATGCAAGTAGAACTCTTCTAAGTGAGGAGTTTACTCATTATCTGCTTTTCTACTTCTCTTATATGAGAGGGCAATAAACCAATTTAAATAACTACTATTTGGGGGGTTTTGGTAATGTGCAGAATTCTAACTCAACAATATGGCATTATTATAAGCAAATTAAAAGAAAAGGTGATAAAAGGGCAAAGCCAGCATCTCAGCATTTCTTGGGAAATAATTTACAATCTTCTTTTCTAGGCAGGGACTGAAAGATTCAAAATTTGAAGTTTTTGTCTAATCTCATTTTGAGCCATTCAGTCCCTGCCTAGACACAACCAGGAGGAAGTATTGTTCTAGGGAGTGTTTGTGTAACTATTTTAGAAAAATCACATTAAAAAAATCAAATTAGTGCATACTCATTATAGAAAATGTAAGAAACTCAAAAATAAATATAAGAAGAAATGGAAGTGGAGAAAATAACCCATATTCCAAATATCTAAAGATAACTATATGTAATATTTTGATACTAACTGGGGTCTTTTTCTCTGCTAAGTTTCTATAACATATAAATAAATTTACTTATATGCACATATGATTTTGTACCCTGCTTTTTTCCTCTTAAAATGTGATAAAAACTTATTTTAATGGCTCTATTATATTTCACTGAATAGGTTATAGCATTATCTACCTAATCAGGCAGTTAGATACTTTGTTGTTTAACTGGTGATATGATGCACTTATACAAAGGATTAGGTGTATAACCCTGTTGAAGTTGTGACCACAGTTTGGTCCCAGAGCTGTGCACATTTAGAGGGGGCAGAATATTCACATAAAAAATGTAATTGGAAAAGTGTTCTGTTCTTTATTCTTGTCTCAAACCATTGCTTCTCAAACTTGAGTGTGCACAGGCTTGTGAAAATCCTGATTGCTGTCTCCTACTCCCTCACAAGATATTCTGATTCAGTAGACCTTTGATGGAGCCTGGGAATTTGCATTTCTAACACATGGCCAATTGATGCTGATGCTTTAAGAATCACAGTCTTTCAGGAGCAGGTTGTTCAGTTTCCGTAGTTGAGCGGTTTTGATTGAGTTTCTTAGTATGCTGCTGGACACAGCTATTTTGTGTCCAGAGGCTACCAGTTACTTTACTTCTCTGTCTGACAGATTTTACTGATGGAAATTGGTCAAAGGACAAGATAATGCCTGTCCAACTTGGGATTTTGCCCCAAGCATCCATCAAATCAGATTTTTAAAAGTAAATTTCAACTTACATCCTGTTTTTGTTGTATAATACCTGGTTTACTAGCACACATTATAAACTTTTACTTTTAATGATTCTGTTTCCAGCAATTTATTTATACTCTACTTCATTAAAAACAAAACTATATTTTTAAAAAAAAGAATCACAGTCTTAAAAAAAATTAAAAAGTTAATTCATCTTATTCTTCATACTTTCATATCTCTCTCCTTCCTAATTCTCAAATCCGAAAATCTCCAGATTTCCTTTTGCTAATATCCCCCCAAAATTTTCAGTACTCCCCATCTCTCCTTTATCTAAAAGTCACATAGCTGTTACTCTCTGCCAGTCTCTTTGTCCCTCTCCACCCTCCTGCCAAACTTTAGTTCTTGACTTTTCTTGACATGCTCAGATTCTGCCTAACATTAGCGTTCTGACCAAAATAGACTCATCTCAGAGGCTGGGGACAGGGGTTGAGTGGTGATTGACCACATTCTTTTTACAATGGAGGGTAATCTAAGAACTCTCCAATATTTAAATTTCATTTTATCACAAGTACTGAAGGCTGTTTCATTGGAATAGAGTCCCAGAATCTGAATTTCCGAGTCAAGAGATGTGAGCTGCTTAAATCTGGATCCATATTGACAGATTAAGAACACAGATGTTAAAGCCTGACACCTATGAGTTCACATTCCATTTTTGCCACCTGCTCATTATGTGAATTTGGGAAAATCAATCAAACCCCCTGAGCCTCAGTTTCCTCATATGTAAAGTGTTGAAAAATTCTAGCATTAAATTAATAGGGTGGTTTTGAGGATTATATGTGACAATGAAGGTAATGTTTAGCAAATTTCCTAGCATTTGCTAAGAGTTCCATTGATGTTATTATTGTTTTTGCAAAATTACTTCTTAAGGTTCATTCCAGATTCACACTCTCATCAATAATGTGGCACAGTGGTAACTGGGAAACTCTTTTTTTTTTTTTTTTTAATCTTATTCTTTTTTTTTTCTTTTTTTTTTTTTATTATACTTTAAGTTCTAGGGTACATGTGCATAACGTGCAGGTTTGTTACATATGTATACATGTGCCATGTTGGTGTGCTGCACCCATCAACTCGTCAGCACCCATCAATTCATCATTTATATCAGGTATAACTCCCCAGTGCAATCCCTCCCCCCTTCCCCCCTCCCCATGATAGGCCCCATTGTGTGATGTTCCCCTTCCCGAGTCCAAGTGAGCTCATTGTTCAGTTCTCAC